>NW_007250581.1:152468-163550 GCF_000164805.1 Carlito syrichta
GAGCCCAGCAGGTCGAGGCTGCGGTGACCGAGAGCGGCCACTGCACTCCAGTCTGGGTGAAAGAGTGAGACTCCAACTCAAAAAAAAAAAAAAAAACAGCATTTAATGAACAAGCAACAATTTGTTATGATCCATGCATTTTTCTCTTCAACTTTTTATCTTTATGTATGTCATAACTTTACTCCACTTACATACTTTGGTAATGTTGAAAAGCATGCTTCTGAGTTTCCTAGTGTTTTCTGTAGATATCTTTTATTTTGTTTTCTGAATAAGAATTTTCTAATTATCCTAAAGTTAGATTTTCTTTGCTCATGCAGCTAGAATTATTCCAAGAAGTCCTTGGGTTTATCCTACTCTATAATTCCCTATCTTCATCCTCAAACTACCCAAATTACAGGGGGAAAAACTGTCACATTGGTACCATCGCCAACCAATATCACTGCTTCTGCACTCCCTAAATTGAAAAAGCAGCAGGAATTATTTCCTAAGAAACCTACAGCAGCTCACAGTGAGGATGTGATGATAAACACTTTATGCATTTTGTGTTATGTTGCCATGTAAATTACATTGAAATACTGGAAAGGAATTCCCCACCCTCAATACTAAAGCTCCAAGATGTGTGTTTTGAAGCTCACTCTTAGCTTATGTGCTGGAGCATGGAGCCAAATGTATTGAAATGAGTTGGGATCCTATGGTCAGATGACACAGGAGCAATGGAAAATGAGTTCCGAAAAAACCTCATGCAAAAAAAACCGTTTAATTTTCTCTGCTTTGCTGTGATACACACCCAGGACATTTGTCTCAGGATTTTTTTTCTTCTGGGTAGGGTTGTTACATAAAATACAAAAAAAAAAAAAAACACTCAGATATGAATTTCAGACAAACAAGTAAAGTTTTAGTATAAGTATGTCCCAAATTATGCATGGAACATACTTATACTAAAAATAATTTAGTTATTTGAAATTCAAAGTTAACTGGGGATCTTGTCTTTTTATTTGCTAAATCTGGTCTATTTTTATTATAATATTAGAAGCATTCTGGTGTTCTAGGTCACTCTTTATCTCACTTTTGTGGTAGATCTCATAGTATGCCCTTGTTGTTAAAAAAGCATTCACTTGGCTGGGCGCAGTGGCTCAAGCCTGCAATCCCAGCACTTTGGGAGACCAAGGTGAGAGGATTGGCTGAGCTCAGGGGTTCGAGACCTGTCTGGGCAACTTGACAAGACCTTGTCTCTACAATAAATCAAAAAGTTAGCCAGGAGTGGTAGTGCATGCCTGTGGTTCCAGCTACTTGGAAGACTGAGGCAGAAGGAGCACCTGAATTGAGCCCGGAGGTCGAGGCTGCAGTGGCCATGAGTGTGCCACTGCACTCCAACTCAAAAAAAAAGCATTCACTTTATTTAAGGACATGGTTGCATCACCTGCTCAGTCAATGCCAGGGTGGGGGTGAGGGGCATCAATCCAAGCTCCTTGGAGTATCCCACATCACCCTAGGTACAGCAGCCTGCAGGAAGTAGGTTCTGCTGACTATGAAGAGAAGCTATTGTCAATGTTCCTCATTATTCACTGGCAGCTGCTGCTTGACACTGGGTAGAGAAGCTGCCAGCCAAACTCCAGATGATCATTTCTCTGTGACACTCATCTGCTAGCAATGAATTCTCAAGCACCCCATTTTTGGCACAGTAATCTTTAAAGCAATCATAGAAAATTCATTTTCTGGGCATCTATATAGATTGTACTTCTCATACAATGCCCAGTGCCCAAAGCTGAATTCATGGACTTCTCTCAATCCTGGTTATCACCTGGCAATCCCACTAGATGCAACAGAAGCATCTTCCATCCAGCTGTACACCTCAGAGACCTGGAAGACATCCTGATACCCACCATGTTCTTCCAACCCCACACAACCTGTCAGCACGTTGTATTGATCTTACACCTTGATTAGCTGCCAAATCCTCCTCCTCACTTCACCTCAGTTTTCATCTCAGGCCACGTTTCCATGATCTCATACCCTACCTGGCACCACAGGTTGTTTTCTCTACCTGAAGTACTGAATCACCTCAGGGAGCAAAGCAGTCCAAAAGCACACATGAAATTTCATACTCACAGTCACCATGCAGACACTGGGAAAAACAGTTAGGTGCATACTCTCAATGCAGGTCTGATTCTCCAACGGCATACCTCAGCCCTACACTGGGTCTCAATCCTGCCTCTTTGGCCTGGCTGGACCCAGCCACCTGCTTTGACCCTCTGAAGTTCACAGGTACAAGCTGAGTGTGGGTGCAACATCCACAGCCCGTCCTTAAACACTGCCGGAGAGGGCTCGAACTCCACATACCCTGAGTGATTCATGCTTTAGCATGGCTGGTGATCACTGTGACACAGATGCTTGTCCTGCTGGGTACATGTGCACATTCGAACTTCCATAGGCATAGGTGGGAGGCTGATGTTCTCTCTCCACAGAGCCATTTATCAGATTGTGAGTCCATGCCATTGTCATCAAGGTTGCTAGACTTGTGATGTGAAGTGAGCACCTGGAATATCTCTGTGGATCTGAATCCAGAGCCTGGTGGGTGGGAAGGAGGTCACATGTGGCAGTGATGTAATCTGGCGGCAGGGGTGGTGTGGGAGCTGGGGTGGAGGTGAAGTTCAATGAGTTCAAGAATGAAGATGTCGAGTAAAAGCTCCTTGCCTGTGACCCAGGATTGCCTTCAGATGGGAACAAGTAAGTTTCCCTTAAACAAAACATAGAAACCCCAGTGACCTCTGACTTTTAGAGTGCCTTCTTATAAATGTTCCAAGGCCTCCTTTGGGTGCCTGGGCCTGGTTCTGGAGGGCACAACCTTTTGGGTAGGTCACAGCTGTTGTCAAGTGGTGCCTTACTTCCTTTACAGGGGCAGATGACTAAACTCGGGGAACTTCTGTCAAAGGATTGTAGTTTCCTAAAGCCTTTCTCTTTCACCCTTTGTGCCTTTCTCCAGAAGTGCTCTAGGACTAGGAAAGCATGGCTGCTGCCCACTTAAAAGCTGTTGGGAGCCGGCCACGGAGGCCCACTGAGCGTTAGGGATCAGGAAGGGCCGCTGACCCCAAGACCACTAGAATGTGTTCGGGAGCTGTTGACCCCATTTCCTCTCCCTTTTCTGCCTAGCACTACAGCCAGAAAAAACTCCTGCAAGCTCAAGCCTATAACTCTGAGACCTGGACGAACACAAACTAACTTCAGAAGCTTGTTGTTCCCATTTTTCCACAGACTGCAGTTTTGGTTTTCATACTATTTACAGTTCAAACTTGGGTCACATCGAGGAGCCTTATTGTTGGCCACAGGCTTTTTGTATGTGATCTTAAGATTATAGCAATATAAGTTTTGGAAAATAGGTTATAGAAATAAGTTTTTAAGTAGCCATTTTGTTAAAAGAATGCAGTCAGCCTACTTCAGGTTGGGCCCACCTCGAACTTTGGACTGGGCCACATTCCAAACATTCTGGGTTAGGCCGCCTCAGGTTGTAAGAGTAATTAAGTTTCAATAGGATTCTTTAGCTTGGTATTAGTATAAATTAGCATAGAATGAAAAAGGTTTATAGGATAGGTTAGTCATAGATTAAGGCTAGCGCTTGTAATGGGTTTTTTAGGTTATCGATTATAGAAACATTGTGCTTTAGGAAGGTATTGTTTCATTGCCTTTGAGGAACATTAATCAAGTATGAGGAGCAGAAAGACAATTTGGGGTTTGTTCTTCCTCATGCCTGAAGGAACATCTGGTGGGCAGGGGATGCCCCTCATGCACCTGGCATTGTGTTCATGTGAAAGACATGTGAGAATAACTTTGCAGAATTGGGGATAAAAGCCCACTGTAAACCTTCAATAAATGGCTTCTGCTCATCCTGAACAGTAGTCCAGTCCCTTTCTTTCTTCTCCCCAGTTACCTACTCTGTCTCACCTCCAGGAACCTCTGAACCTTGCAGGAGCTGGACTCCCGCAAAAAGCCATGTTCCTGGTGATGTAACATTTCATCATTTTGCTGATGTAGGAATGGCTTCCAGAATACTACTTCTCCTCACTGTGCTGACTCCTGAGTTGAGACAGAGAGGTACAGAGCCAGAGGCTGTTTTGTAACATGCTTATGGTATGGTTCCCTATACCATAAGCAAGTGGGAAGTTGAGAAGGAACACCTGAAATGTCTGGTGCCAGAGACTCGGTTTTTGTTCCCACCACACTATGTATAGAGTCATAAGACACAGATTTTAAATCTACTTGATGCCGTGTTAAAAATGGAAACTCTCTCCACTAGAATATAAACAATAGTTCAGCATATATGATTATAAATGCATCAAACAATGAAAGTTACAGCAAAACTTTTTCGTTTTATACCAAAAGCCTAAGAGGAAGAGATAAATTTCAATTTGACTCAAAGAATGAGTTCTGGGTTTTGTAACAGGAAAATTAATGAAGACAAGTAAATCACATGAACATATGGAATAATGTTTAAAGTGCTTACTTATTTGGCACAAAACAATAACATAAAACTCTTTACAAGTTTTCATTGGCAACAAATTGATTAAGACATGACATTAGTTCAAAGAGTAGTTAGTCACCATACAAAGAAAACTCAAAATTCCCAGAAATATGGCAACTCCTAAGATAAAGGAAGTTTGCTAAAGACTTTCCTAAATTTGGCAGCCCCCCATATTTACATGGAACTACAAATAAGGATTTATGGCACTGAACATCATTAGTGTAAAAAAAATTATCACCCATTCTGTAGGAAGGATTGCAACTTCTTTTTAGCTCTTTCTATATAAAATCATGTTATAAAATTGTTGTCATATGTAAAAGTGATCAATGGACATGGAGAAAAAATTTTAAAACTCACAAAACCGAAAATAGTATAGAATGGTGTTAGGCAGTGAACAAAATGATATTAATTTCTGCATTTGTGATGTCAGTAATATTTTGAAGCTTTCATAAATTGGTAGTTTTTGTGGTTTATTCTTTCACTGCAAGGAAATTTTTTAAAACTGAAATTTTTATTTGTAATCATATATTCTTTTTTGTTGTTTTTTTTTTTGTTTGTTTTTGTTTCTGACTCAGGGTCTTACTCTTTCACCAAGGCTGGAGTGCATGGTATGATCTCAGCTCACCATGACCTCCACCTCAGTCTCCCAAAGTTACAGATGTGTGCCACAACTAGTTAATTATTTGATACTTTGTAGATATAAAGTCTCTCTATGTTGACTGGGCTAGTCTTGAACTACTGGATTCAAGCAGTCCTCCTATCTTGGCCTTCCAAAGTGTTGGAATTACAGGCACTTTGCACCCAGCTTTCTTTTTCTTAATTTTATCAGCTTCAGCTCCTACAAAGCATGAATGGGTCTTTGTGGCCATCTAGCTTCTTATCCTGCCTGCTAACTACACCTCATTCTGCTTCCAAAGGCAGAAGAATCTCATTCATTCCACATTCTCAGTGTTCAGCACATAAATGCCAAAGGAAAAAAATCTTTTTTTGTTGTATTTTTGGTTAGTTTTTTAATCCATGATAAATAAATATATATATTATATATAATTATATACAATTTACCATTTTAGGCTGGGCATGGCTCACACCTGTAATCCCACCACTTTGGGAGGCAGAGAAGACTGCCTGAACCCAGGAGTTCAAGACCAGCCTGGGTAACTTACCTGTTAAGCTAAGTTTCATCAGCAATGGAGTTAAAATCCTTCCTATACATTCAATCCCCAAGAGTTTACTGCCTCCAGACCAGCTCTACAAGAAACACTTAAGAAATCATTAAACACAGAGAAAGAAAAAAAGAATGAACATGCCCTTCCCAAGAATGCAGGGAAAAGATTGAAAACACACAGAAATCAACCCAAAAATCAAAAGAAAAATAACAAACAAATAAAACAATAGCAGCAACAACAACAAACTCTATAAGAACTGCATGACAGGGATAAACTCTCACATCTCAATAATTAGGCTGAATGTGAATGGACTAAATGCATCACTGAAAAAACACAGAATGGCAAATTGGATAAGATGTCATGGTGCAATAACATGCTGTCTCCAGGAGACTCATCTCACCAAAAAGGACCCTTACAGGCTCAAAGAAAGAGTATGGAAAACAAATTTTCAGGTGAATGTAACACAAAAAGAAAGCAGGAGTTGCAATCTTAATGTCAGAAAAAAATACCCTTTAAGTTATCAAAAATTTTAAAAGATATAGAAGGTCACTACATAATGATAAAAGGTTCAATCCATCAACAAGATATATTCATCCTAATCATATAGGCACCCAACATAGGAACACAACTTTCATAAAGCAGCTTCTAGATAAACTTTAACAAGATATTGGCTCTAACACTGTCATAGCTGGGGACTTAAATACCCCACTAACAACCCTAGACAGATGATCAAGATAAAAAAATCAGCAAGGAGATCCAGAACCTCAATGTGACACTGGACCAAATGTACTTATTTGATACCTACAGAACATACCACCCCGAAGTCACAGAATACGCATTCTACTCATCACCACATGGAACACAATCTAAGATCAACCACATCTTTGGCCATAAATCAAGCATAAACAAATTTCATAAGATTGAAATACTGTCATGCACCTTCTCAGACGACAGTGGAATAATAATAAATATCAACACCAACAAAGTTCCCCCAAGACCCACAAAGTCCTGGACACTAAACAGCATGATACTTAACAACTACTGGGTCAACATGGAAATCACAAGGGAAATAACTAAAAGATACCTGGAAACAAATGAAAATGAAGAAACATCTTACCAAAATCTCTGGGATGCTATGAAAGCAGTACTAAGAGGGGAATTCATATCTCTACAAACACACATCAAGAAAATGGAGGGAGTTCTGGTAAGATGGCGACGGCACAGGTAGGGACTGTGAGATTCTCTGAAAGTGAGTCCAATAAAGACACTTGGTTCCCTCTCCCATCCCCCACACCCTGGCCAGCCACACCAGTCCGAGGCCTGGAGGCCCTTGGTCCCACGCACCACCCGTCTACCATGGCCCTGCCACCACCACTGTTCCCCGGCAAGCAGCCCCAGCCCGGCTGCATGGAACTCCTGTCTCCCTCCCCGGCTATACCACCTCACCCAGCCCCAAGCTGCCACCACCTGTGGAGGCCCTTGGATATCACCTTGTGGAGATCTGGGTTCCCTCGCTGGCTATACTGCTCTGCCCAGCACCCAGCTGCTGCCGACTCCCTCCACTGGCTACTGGCTCCATCCCTGGCTAAAGCGCTCTGCACCTGGCCCAAAGCCGCCACCAGTGCCTGCCCCGCAGAGCTCCGGTCCCGCCCTGGCTGAGGCACCCAGCCTCATCTCAAGCTGCCATCGCCCAGATATAGATTAAAAGAGAGGCCCTGGGCACCAGCCCCTCAGAGCTGTGGGCTCCATCCCTGGCTGGGGCACCCCACCAGGCACAAGGCTGCCACTGCCCATGCAGGCCCCCAGTGCCCACACCTCAGAGCTCTGGGACCCACCTGGGCTGAAGTGGCCAGCCCTGCCTCCAGTCACTGCCCCTATGGAGGCCCCTGATGCCCACACCTCGGAGATGTGATCCCTGCTGGGACTGAAAAGCCTAGCCCTGCCTGGAGCCACTGTTGCCTGCAGAGGCCTTTGGCACCTAAGCCTCGGAGCTCAAGGCCCCCCCCTTCCTGGCTGAAGCACCCAGTCCCACCTCAAGTTGCCGCCCTGGTGAAGGCCCTTGGCAACCATGCCTTGGAGCTCCAGGGCCCCACCCTGGCTGAAGCACCCAGTCCCACCTCAAGCCACTTCCCGCATGGAGGCCACTGGTGCCCATGCCTTGGAGCTCCAGGCCCCTGCCTGGGTTGAAGCACCCAGCCCCGCCTTGAGCTGCCCGCTGCCCATGGAGGCTCTATGTGCCTGCCCCTTGAAGCTACGGGCTCCCCCGAACTGAAGTGCCCCACCAGGCCCAAAGCCACTGCCACCCACACAGGCCCTCAGCGCTGCCTCCTGGAACTCTGGGCCCCCTCCCTGGCTGAAGCAACCAGCCCTGCCTCAAGCCGGTGCCCACCCCTCAGAGGAACAGGCTCCATCCCTGACTGAAGCACCCCACCAGGCCCTAAGCTGCTGCTGCCTGTGGAGGCCCTCAGTGACTCCCCCTCGGAGCTCTGACCGACCTCCCTGGCAGAAGCACCAAGTCCTACCTCAAGCCACTGCCACCTGCCTGCAGAGGCCCTTGGCATATGCTCCTTGGAGCTCCTAACCTCCTCCCAGACCTAAGCACCCCACCCTGCCCCAAGTCGCTGCCACCCATGGAACTCCGGGCTCCCTACCCAGCTGTAGCGCCCACCCCTGCCCCAAGCCTCCACTGCCCAGGGAGTCCCAAGTCTCCTTCCCCATGGAACTCCAGGCTCCCTTGTTGGCTATTCCATCCCGACCTCCAGCCACCTTGACCACTATGCTGACCAGCAATGCCCAGCAGTCTCCCACTCCACCTCCCCTGACTTGCCCCTGGCCACAGCAGGACCAGAGAACAACTGGAGCTCAAGACCAGGCAGAGACCCCCATTGCCCCATGAGCTCCACCCAGCTCTGCACATCCTCCAGTCTGGGACCTAAGAACAAAGAAAGAAAAAGAGGCCCAAGCTGCATGTGACACACCAACCTACAGCACCCGGCTGTCTCACACTCTGCCCCCTCCAGCTGGATCTGGCTGCAGTAGAACCTGGGATCATCTGGAGCCCTGTGACCAGGCAGAGACTTGCAGTGACTCACCCACCCAGCTCTGCCCATCTTCATGAACAGATTACAAGGCAGTGGGAAGCAGGATCCAGCATATCCAAACACCTGTCCATGGATACTAGGATCTATTTTCATTTATTAGTGGGTACCTCTGTCTGTTCTCCCTTTTACTCTTCTGTGTCTACCTTCTGCTTCCCCCCTCCCTGTTCCATTTTTTCCCCTTTTCTTACATCATTTTACTTTCAGGGAGCAAACCAATATCCCCACTTCATGAACAGATTACAAAAAAGCAACTTGGGAGTTAAGACCTCATGGTTGTATAAGGGAACAGTACATCTTGAGGAGGTTGGTCAGCCTGTGTGTCTGTATGATTGTATGTCCCAGTTTGTTTGTTGTTGTCACTGTTTTTTGTTGTTGTTGTTTGATTGTTTGTTGGTTTTTGTTTTTGTTTTCTCTTACTCTTACCTGTCTTCGGGTCTATTTTCATTTATTAGTGGGTACCTCTGTCTGTTCTCCCTTTTACTCTCCTGTCTTCACCTTCTGCTTCCTCCCTCCCTGTTCCATTTTTTCCCCTTTTCTTACATCATTTTACTTTCAGGGAGCAAACCAATACCCCCACTTCATGAACAGATTACAAGGCAGTGGGAAGCAGGATCCAGCATATCCAAACACCTGTCAGTGGATACTGGGATCTGCAGATAAATTTTGAATTACAGCTCTCCCCTCAAATAAATCTCAAAACTGCAAAAGGTATAACCCTCAACCTAAAGTTCAGCCTCAGAATCAAACAAAGCCAGAAGATTCACATAAGGAAGAATAGGAGATTGAGCAAACAGAAGCAAAAAGCAACCCTGCCACCCTGAACAACAGATTTAAAGGTGACAGAGGAAGAAAACAAGGAAAAAGTGGGGAGGCAAACCTACACAAATGAAGAAAAATCAAAAGAAGAATACAGGTCTCACACAGACCCCTGGGAGATCAGATATTGAGAAAACAGATTTTAGAATGCAAACAATGAAGAGTCCCTAGAGTGACTGATCACATATTACAAAGCCAGATATCAAGACATTAATAGAGAGAATAAAAAGAATGGAGGAGAGAGACAAAAGGAAAATAGGAAGGAGCTGATAACTGAGATAACAGTAGTAAAGAAGACTGTGATTGAAATAAATAACAAACTAATAAGCACGGAAAGCAGAATTAGCCAAGCAGAAGACAGAATCTCAGAACTTGAAGACCAAAATGTCTAAACCAAACCGTCAAAAACATAGAAAAAAAGTTTTAAAAGACAGAACAAAGTCTTCAAGAGATGAGCAATTACTTCAAAAGAACAAACCTAAGAGTAATTGGCCTTCCTGAGGCAGAAAGGGAAACAAAGACCACCCTGGAACAAATATTCCATGAAATTACTCAGAAAAAACATCCTTCACCTCATTAATAATGTGAAAATTCAAACACAAGAAATTCAGAGAACCCCAGCAAGACAACAAATGAGAAGACCAACTCCTAGGCACATAATAACTTACCTGAACAAAGCAGATATAAAAGAAAAAATCCTAAAAGCAGCAAGAGAAAACGGTCAGACTACTACCAGGGAAGACCAATTAGAATAGCAGCAGATTTATCTACAGAAACACTTCAGGCTAGGAGAGTTTGGAGTTCAATATTCAAAGTTCTGAAAGATAAACAATTTCAACCAAGAATAACCTACCCAGCCAAGCTAAGCTTCATCAGTGAAGGAGAATTAAAATCATTCCCAGACATCCAATCCCTAAGAACTTATGCTGACTCCAGACCAAACCTACAAGAAACTCTTAGGAAAGTATTAAACACAGAAGAAAAGGAAAAAAGAACAACAACCTTCTTCACAAAAATGCAGGAAAAAGATTGAAAACACACATGAGCCAACCCAAAAAAAACAAAAGAAAGACAAAAAAACAAACAAGTACTACAGCAACTCTATGAAAACATCATGACAAACACTCACATTTCAATAATTAGCCTGAATGTGAATGGACTAAATGCACAACTGAAAAGACACAGAATGGCAAAATGGATAAAATATCATGAGGCAACAATATATTATCTCCAAGAGACTCATCTCACCAGAAAGGACACTCACAGGCTCAAAGTAGGAAAATGGGAAACAAATTTTCAGGTGAATGGAACACAAAAGAAAGCTGGAGTTGCAATCTTAATCTCAGACAAAATACCCTTTAAGTTATCAAAAATCAAAAAAGCCGGGTGCGGTGGCTCAGCCTGTAATCCCACACTTTGGGAGGCTGAGGTGAGTGGATTGCCTGAGCCCACGGGTTCAAGACTCGCCTGGGCAACTTGGCGAGAC
>NW_007250581.1:163570-179620 GCF_000164805.1 Carlito syrichta
CTCTACAATAAATCAAAAATTAGCCGGGCATGGTAGCACATGCCTGTAGTTCCAGCTACTTGGAAGGCTGGGGCGGAAGGATCGCCGGAGCCAGCAGATCAAGGCTGCTCCCGGTCACTGCACTCCAGTCTGGGCAACAGAGTGAGACTCCAAATCAAAAAAAAAAAAAAAAAAATCAAAAAAGATGAAGAAGGTCATTATATAATGATAAAAGTTTCTATCCATCCTAAACATATATGCACCTAACATAGGAGCACCAATGTTCATAAATCAGCTTCAAGGCAAACTTAAAAAAGAGATTGACTCTAACACTATCATAGCTGCGGACTTTAATACCCCACTCAGAGCCCTAGACAGATCATCAAGACAAAAAATCAGCAAGGAAACCCAGAACCTCAATGAGACTCTTGAACAAATGGATTTAATTGATACTTACAGAACACTCCACCCAATGACCACAGAATACACATTCTACTCACCACATGGAATGTACTCCAAGATTGACCACATCATTGGCCATAAATCAAACATAAACAAATTTTATAAGATTGAAATCTTGCCATGCACCTTTTCAGATCACAGTGGAATAAAAATAAATACAACACCAACAAAATTTCCCCAAAGCCCACAAAGACATGGACACTAAACAGCATGATGCTGAACAATAACTGGGTCAACACTGAATCAAAGAAGAAATTGAAAGATTCCTGGAAACAAATGAAAATGAAGAAACATCTTACCAAAACCTCTGGGATACCATGAAATCAGTTTTAAGAGGGGAATTTATATCTCTACAAGAACACATCAAGATAATGGAAAGACCACAAGTGGAGAGCCTAACAAATCACCTAAGGGAGCTAGAAAGAGAAGACTACCAAAACTCCAACTTTAGCAAAAGAATTCAAATCACAAAAATAAGAGGCCAAATACAGGACATAGAAGACAAAAATATCATAGAAAACATCCACAAAACAAAAACCTGGTTCTTGTAAAGAATTAACAAGATTGATGGGCCCCTAGCCAGAATGACCAAGAAAAAGTCCAAATAAACACAATCAGAAATACAAAAGATCAAATCACAACTGACCCTGAAGAAATACAAAAGATTATCAAAGATTACTATGTACACCTATATGGAAAAAAACTTGATAACCTAGATGAAGTGGAAGACTCTCTGACATCACACAACCTATCCAAGTTGAAACAAGAAGACATTGAGACACTAAATAGACAAATAACTACCCAGGAAATTGACTCCGTCATACGAAAACTACCTACAAAAAAAAAAAAACCAAAACCCTGGACTGGATGGCTTTCCAGCAGAATTCTACAAAGCATACAAGGAAGAGCTGACACCAATCCTATTGAGAGTATTCCAGGCAATTGAGAATGATGGAATTCTCCCCAAATCATTTTACAAAGCTAACATTACACTGATACCCAAACCAGGTAAAGATGCAGCAAAGAAAGAGAATTACAGACCAATATCCCTTATGAACATAGATGCAAAAATTCTCAACAAAATTCTAGCAAATCAGATTCAAAAACACATCTCATAAATCATCCACCATGCAAATAGACTGCATCCCCAAGATGCAGGGCTAGTTCAACATTCACAAGACCATAAATGTCATTAAATACATCAACAGATATATAAACGAGAACCAAATGATTATCTCATTAGATGCAGAAAAAGCTTTTGATAAAATCCAACATCTCATCTTGATAAAAACCCTCAAACACTTAGGTATAGAAGGAACATACCTCAAAATAGTAAGTGCCATCTATGACAAACCTACAGCTAACATATTGCTAAATGGACAGAAACTATAAACATTTCCCCTGAAAACTGGAACAAGACAAGGCTGCCCACTCTCACCCATCTTGTTCAATATTGTGTTGGAAGTCCTAGCTCGGGCAATTATATAAAAGAAGAAAATCAGGGGTATCCAAATAGGAAAAGAGGAAGTCAAGTTATCCCTCTTTTGCTGTTGATATGATCCTGTACCTAGAAAATCCAAGAGAATCTGTCAGAAACCTGCTTGCACTGATAACAGACTTTGGCAAAGTCTCAGGGTATAAAATAAACGTGGAAAAGTTAGTTGCATTCCTATATACCAACAACAAGCAGGAAGAGACCAAAATAAACAGCACAATCCAATTCACAATAGCCACCAAAAAAATGAAATACCTCGGCATCTTCCTAACTAGAGAAGTGAAAGAACTTTACATTGAGAATTACAAAACACTGCTCAAAGAAATCCAAGAAGACATAAACAAATGGAAAAATACATCATGCTCATGGATAGGAAGAATCAACATTGTTAAGATGTCCATTCTACCAAAGGCAATCTACAAATTCAATGCAATACCCATTAAGTTATCAACATCATTCTTCTCAGACCTAGAAATGACAGTACAGAAATTCATATGGAAACATAAACTACCACGAATAGATAAAACAATCCTTAGCAAGAGATACAACATGGGAGGTATCACATTTCCAGACTTTAAACTTTACTATAAGGCTACAGTAATCAAAACAGCCTGGTATTGATATAAAAATAGGCACATAGACCAATGGAACAGGATAGAGATTCTGGAAGGAAAGCCCTCAATTCCACAACCAACTCATCTTTGACAAAGCCTCCAACAGCAACCGCTGGGGAGAGGAGAACTTATTCGGTAAATGGTTCTGGGAAAACTGGCTGACCACATGCAGAAGATTGAAACAGGACTCCTACCTATCACCATACCCAAAAATTAACTCTAAATGGATCAAAGACCTAAACATAAAACCTCAAACTATAAGAATCTTAGAAAATGCAGTGGCCAGGCTTGGTGGCTCAGCCTGTAATCCCATGATTTGGGAGGCTGAGGTGAGTGAATTGCCTGAGCCTGTGGGTTCAAGACCCACCTGGGCAACTTGGCAAGACCTCATCTCTACAATAAATCAAAAAAATTAACCGGGTGTGGTAGCACGCACCTGTAGTTCTAGCTACTTGAAACGATAAGGTCGAAGGATCGCCGGAGCCCAACAGGTTGAGGCTGTGGTGGCTGAGAGCGGCCACTGCACTCCAGTCTGGGCGACTGAGTGAGACTCCAACTCAAAAAAAGAAAAGAAAAGAAACCGTAGGAGACACCCTTATGGAAATCGGAACTGGCAATCAATTCCTATTCAAAACCCTAAAGACCAATACTTTAAGAAATAAGATAGACAAGTGGGATCTCATTAAACTAACGAGCTTCTGCAAAGCAAAAGAAACCATCAAGAGAGCAGGGAGACAGCCCACAGAATGGGAGAAAAAATATTTGCCAACTGTATATCTGACAAAGGCCTAACATCTAGGATCTACAAGGAACTCAAATGCACCAAAGGGAAAAAAAAAACAGCCCCTTTAAAAATTGAGAAAAAGACATGAATAGACACTTCTCAAAAGAAGATATATGGGCAGCCAACAGACACATGAAAAAGCGCTCAGCCTCACTCATCATCAGAGAAATGCAAATCAAAACCACATTGAGATGCCACCTAACCCCTGTAAGAATGGCCATCATTAATAAAAAATTTTTAAAAATATGCTGGTGAGGATGTGGAGAAGAAGGAATGCTTCTACACTGCTGGTGGGAATGCAAACTTTTACAACTTCTCTGGAAAACAGTCTGGAAATTTCTGAAAGAACTAGAAATTGACCTTCCATATGACCCAGCAATTCCCGCATTAGGAATATACCCAGAGAAACTCAAATTATTCTACAAAAAAGATAACTGTACATGTATGTTTTGCTGCAACTCTGTTCACAATAGCAAAAACATGGAACCAACCATGTTGCCCATTGAAGCTGGACTGGATAAAAAAATGTGGTACATATACACAATGGAATATCATGCAGCCATAAAGAAGGACAAATGCTGGACTCGGTAGCTCAGCCTGTAATCCCGCGCCTTTGAGAGGCTGAGGTGAGTGGATTGCCTGAGCCCGTGGGTTCGAGACCCGCCTGGGCAATGAGACCTCATCTCTACAATAAAAATCAAAAAATCAGCTAGGCATGGTAGCCCATGCCTGCAATTCCGGCTACTCAGAAGGCTGAGGCAGAAGGATCACCGGAGCCCAGCAGGTCGAGGCTACAGTGGCCGGGAGCAGCCACTGCACTCCAGTCTGGGCAACCAAGTGAGACTCGGACTTCACAGCAACCTGGATGGATTTGGAGTTGATCATACTCAGTGATTTATCACAGAAACAAAGAACAGAGTTCCATATGTTCTCACTCATAAGAGGACCTTGAACAATTATAATGCTACAAGAAAGTGATTGGCAGTAATGGGAAACTGTTGGGGGGGATTGGCAGTTGAGGGAAACTGCTAGGAGAGGGAGGGGCATACCTCATTAACAGGGTTACTTGCATGATCAATGTTTGTATACCAAACCCTGAATTGTACCTATCTCTACAATAAAAATTTTACAAAGAAAAAGAAAAGATCACAAGCTAACAGCCTAACAAATCACCTAAGAAATATGGAAAAGCAAGACCACCAAAACCCTAACTTCAGCAGAAGAATCCAGATCACTAAAATAAAAGCCAAATTCAAGATATAGAAGACAAAAATATAATATAAAAAATCAATAAAACAAAAAGCTGGTTCTTTGAAAGATAAATAAGATTGACAAACCTTTAGCTAGACTGACTAAGAAAAAGAGAGAAGGGAGGCTGAGGTGAGTGGATTGCCTGAGCCTGCGGGTTCGAGACCCACCTGGGCAACTTGGTGAGACCTCATGTCTACAATAAATAAAAAAATCAGCTGGGTGTGGTAGCATGCACCTGTAATTCCGGCTACTCGAAAGACTGAGGCAGAAGGATCGCCAGAGCCCAGCAGGTTGAGGCTGCAGTGACCAGGAGCAGCCACTGCACTCCAGTCTGGGTGAGAGAATAAGACCCCAACTCAAAAAGAAAAGAAAAGAAAAGAAAAAGCCCAAACACAATCAGAAATAAAAAAGATGAAGTCACAAGTGACCCCAAATAAATACAAAAGATTATCAGCGATTACTATGTGCACTTGTATGGAAACAAACTTGAAAATCTAAATGAAATGAAGGACTTTCTGACATCACACAACCTCCTCAGGTTGAAACAAGAAGAAATTGAGACCCTAAATAGACCAATAACAACCCAGGAAATTGACTATGTCATAAGAAAACTACCCACACACCAAAAAAGCCCTAGACAGATGGCTTTCCAGCAGAATTCTACAAAACATACAAGGATGGACCGATACCAATCCTACTGAAAGTATTCCAGGCAATTGAGAAAGATAGAACTCTCCCAAAATCATGTTATTAAGCTAACATCGCACTGATACCCAAACCAGGTAAGGATATAACAAAGAAAGAGAACTACAGGCCGATATCCTTGATGAACATAGATGCTAAAATTCTCAACAATATTCTAGCAAACTGGATCTAACAAATCATCTCAAAAATCATCCACTATGACCAAGTAGGCTTTATCCCTGGGATGCAGGGCTGGTTCAACATCTGCAAGATCATAAACATAATTGAATACATCAACAGATGTAAAAACAAAAACCATATGATTATATCATTGGATGCCAAAAATTTTTTGATAAAATGCAGCATCCCTTCTTGATAAAAACCCTCAAACATCTAGGTATAGATGGGACATACCTCAAAATAGTAAAAGTCATCTATGAGAAACCCACAGTCAAGATACTCCTAAACAGACAGAAATTGGAACCATTACCTCTGAAAATCAGAAACAAGGATGCTGTCTGTCACCCTTCCTTTTCAACATAGTATTGGAAGTCCTATCTAGAGCAATCAGACAAGAAAAGGAAATCAGGTGTATCCAAATAGGAAAAGAGGAAGTTAAGTTATCCCTCTTTGCAGACAACATGACTCTAAACCTCAAAATCCCAAGAGAATCTGTCAGAAACCTCCTTGACTGATAAAGGACTTTGACAAAATCTCAAAGTATAAAATAAAAGTGCAAAAGACAGTCGCATTCCTATACACCAACAATAAACAAACAGAAACCCAAATAAAAAGCACTATCCCATTCAAAATAGCCACCAAAGCCTGGGCTCAGTGGCTCAGAATGTAATCCCACGCTTTGGGAGGCCGAGGTGAGTGGATTGCCTGAGTTCGTGGGTTCAAGACCCACCTGGGCAACTTGATGAGACCTCATCTCTACAATAAATCAAAAAATTAGCTGGGCATGGTAGCATGCACCTGTAGTTCCAGCTACTTGGAAGGCTGAGCTGAAAAATTGCTGGAGCCCAGCAGGTCGAGGCTGCGGTGGCCGGGAACATGCCACTGCACTCCAGTCTGGACGACAGACTGAGACTTCAACTCAAAACAAAACAAAACAAAATAACCACCAAAAAAATGAAATACCTTGGCATCTTCCTAACCAGAAACATGAAAGACCTTTACAATGAAAACTATAAAACACTGCTCAAAGAAATCAAAGATGACACATACAAATGGAAAAATATTCCATGCTTATGAATTGGAAGAATCAACATTGTTAAGATGTTCATCCTACACAAGGCAATGTATGGATTTGATACAATACCCATTAAATTACCAGCAGTCTTCTTCTCAGAACTGGAAACACCAGTATAGTAATTCATATGGAAACATAAACAACCACAAATAGCCAAAACATTCTTCTAAAAAAAAAAAATTGCAGGCAGTATCACACTCCCAGACTTTAAACTTTATTATAAAGCTACAATAACCAAAACAGTATTGGTACAAGAACAGACATATAAACCAAGGGAACAGGACAGAGATTCTGGAAGCAAAACCTCAATTTCTCAACCAACTCACCTTCAACAAACCTTCCACCATCAACCACTGGGGAGAGAAGAACCTATTCAGTAAATGGTGCTGGGAAAACTGGTTGACCACATGCAGAAGATTAAAACAAGATGCCTACCTATCACCATACACAAAAATCAACTCTAAATGGACCAAAAACCTAAATGTAAAACCTCAAACTATAAGAACCTTAGAAAATGTTTGAGAAATCTTTATGGAAATTGGAACAGACAACCAATTCCTGATCAAAACCCCCAAGTGCCCATACCATAAGAAATAAGGTAGACAAGTGGGACATCATCAAACTGGTTTCATCTGCAAGTCAAAGAAACCATCAAGAGAGCAAAAAGACAGCCCACAGACTGAAAAAAATATTTGCCAACTCTATATCTGACAAAGGCCTAACATCCAGGATCTACAAGGAACTCAAATGTGCCAAAAAGAAAAAAACAAACAGCCCTATTACAAAGTGGGCAAAAGATATGAATAGATACTTCACAAAAGAAGACATACAAACAGCCAACAGATATATGAAAAAATACTCAGCCTCACTAGTCATCAAAGAAATGCAAATCAAAAGCACACTGAGATACCACCTAACTCCAGTCAAGATGGCCATCATCAATAACTCAGAAAACAACAGATGCTGGGGAGGATGCAGAGAAAAGGGAACACTTCTACACTGTTGGTGGGAGTGTAAACTGGTACAATCTCTGTGGAAAACAGTTTGGCAATTCCTAAAAGATCTAAAAATTGACCTTCCATATGATCCCACAATCTCCCTACTGGGAATATACCTGAAGGAACTCAAATCACTCTATGAAAAAGATACCTGCACACGCACGTTTATTATAGCATTATTCACAATAGCAAAAACATGGAATCAATTGTGCTACCCATTGAAAGAGGACTGGATTAAAAAATGTGGTACATATACATGATGGGATACTACGCAGCCATGAAGGACAAAATTATGAACTTTGCAGCAACTTAGATAAAACAGTCTATAATACTGAGTAATCTATCACAGAAACAAAAAACCAAGTACCACATGTTCTCACTCATAAGTGGACCTTGAACAATTATAATAATACTATAAGAAAGGGGTTGGCAGTAGTGGAAAACTGCAGGGGAGGTGGGCACACCTCATCAACAAGGATACCTGCATAATGAACATTTGTATACCTAACCCTGAATTATACCCCACATCTTTAAAATAAGAAATTTTAAAAACAAAGAAAGAAAAAGACTTTTCTAAGTAAATGAAAACTTTAATCATTTAAATCAGTAAGAAATTAAAATTTAGACTATCTTTAGTCCTAAGGTAAGGACGATGTATTTTAAACTCTGCTACATAAAAGAGAAACCTAGTGGAGAGAAAGGTAATGACAACTCCCCTCCTCTTCCTCATAAAGGAGCAGGAAAACATTTTTTCCTCACCAATCTAGGTTCATGGCAGAGGCCTCTATAACAAAAGATAAATAAACAAGAGAAAAGCAGGCCAGGTGCAGTGGCTCACTACTATAATCCCAGCACTTTGGGAGGCTGAGGCAGGAGGACTGCTTAAGCCCATGAATTCAAGACCAACCAAGGCAACATAGTGGGACATTGTCTCTACAAAAAAAAGAAAGAAAGAAAGAAAAAATTAGATGTGCATGGTGATGGGTACCTGTTGTCCCAGTTACTTGAGGGGCTGAGGTGGAAGGATCACCTGAGTCCAGGAGGTTGAGGCTGTGGTGAGTGGTGATAATGCTGCAGCACTCCAGCCTGGGTGACAGAGTGAGACCACAACTCAAAAATAATTAATAATAGAAAAGCATATTAATTTATTTAATATAGGTTTTATGTGACATGGGAGAGTTCATAAGGAAATGAAGACTCAAAGAAAGAGTTAAATCTATTTATTTTTGTTAGGTTTGATGAAGAGTGGACAGTTGTAGAGAATATGATTGAGCAAAAACAGTGTGATCTAATGGTAATAAACTGGGGGAGATGTAAAAAAAACATGATTTATGTGGATATATATATTTGTGTAATAACATATCTATATTAATTTTTTTAAGTAGGTTTCTAAAGGTGACATTCAAGATGCTCCAATTTAAAAATATGAATAGGGCAACCCCTTCAGGTCCCCTCCCCTTCTGGGAGCTTTTCTGTCCTCTCAATAATCCTGGTTTTAAAAAATGAATATATATGTTAGGGCACAGATAGGGTAAGGGTGGAGGGATGGATGGAGAGGAGAGGCACAGCACCACTGGAGCCAACATGCCAGAGGTGTGCACTGGCAAACCAGAGATCCAAGTAATGCAAAGAATTGCAACACACAAAGAGGTGAGAGAAAAAAATATTTATTTAAGATAAGTTCACTCCTCACATACAGGGAGTGGACATACACTCTAGATGAGTATGGCACCATAGCCCCTTGGTCCTGGCTTAAATTCTTTCCTTGGAGATATTGCAATCAGGTAGACGTGACTCCTGTGACTTCCTTATCGACCACCTGTGAATGTCTTGAAGAACCTGTGACAGAGATCCATTAATGTCTGTCCATATTATCATAGCCCCTAGAGAAGTGTGTGACAAGGATTCTAATGCTCCTGCACTTTCCCAAACAACATTCCTTAGAGCTAATAGAGGGTCCACTTCCCCTTATCTCCTAGGCATTCCTAATGGGTAGCTTCAGGGGATCTTTGACTTCCCTGTAGATAGGGCCCATTCTACTGGAAGATTGAATCCCCACCTGCTCCCTCTCTGAGCAGTCATCACTTGTATAATTACAAGTTTCATGACTTTTACAATCCTTGCCCAATGTATGATGTCTTAGACCTTGTATATTCCCTTTACTCTAGGCAAGTTTGATTGCCACTATGAGATACCTCTGATACCTGGCACCAGGAAGTCTGTTTCTGAAGAGACAAAGTTGGCAGAGTTAATTTTACCTAAAGTGTGCATTTCTCCAAAAGCATAGCTTCTACTTTCTCATCATTGTACTAAGGTTTAGGAAGAAGACTTAAAATGATTTTTGGCCCTCGGTCTGTCCTTTCATTCACCACTCTGCTCTTGGAAATATTCTTATGACCCTGGGATATGGGGCAAAGATCATTCTTCTGTAACTACTTCCTGCTGAGGTTGGCCATAGAGATATCCCTACCTATCCATTTTCAAGGGCATGAATTGGAAACAGTGGGACCTTAACTGAATACTATTTGAATCTAATAAAACATCAAGCAAGAGCACAGGCAAAAATTATTAAGCAAATGATGATGAAAAAGGCTATGGCTCCCCCAAAAAATATTGGAAAAGTGAAAGTAGTCCTGTACATTACATGTATGATTAGCTAAAGCCTCTAATTTATCAATGTAAGTTGACTTTTTTAAAAAAGTTATCTATAGTTGTACTTTAACAAGGAAATACAGCCACTTTGACAAAGTCTGAAGAAAGAAAGCTTGAAAATATTAGAGACATGTAGTTAGGTCGTAGCTTAAATGGAGAATTTAAAACAGGTAAACATTGGCGAAAGAAAACAGGTTTTTTTGTTTTTATAATAGGTGTGATATACTTTCACAATGATTGATATGCTAGAGAGTGAAGCCCAGGTTATTTTGCCATTCGTCCTGTGTTGAATAGCAATCCTTGTGACTGGTCTGCAGGAAATTCAGGAGGAGGGTGTGGAGCAGGTGTGGTTCCTGGAGCTTGCTTGTTATTTATAATTATGAACAGGCAAAGTTGTTAAAAACCCTTATGAATTGAGAACTTGAAGAGTTTAAGTATTAAAATTTTTACAAGCATAATGCTATTACACAAGATTACAGTAGTATTGTAAAAGTTACTTACTTAGCAAAAGTGATAGTCCAAAGATTTTGAAAAGACAAAAAAAAAAAACCTCATTTTTGTTTTGTAACAAAGACAGTGGAAGAGAAAAAAATCTCACTTTTTTAAACAAAGACAGTGGGGGAGGGCTAATCGAATGTTGTCTCTTTCTTTCCCCTCTGTTTTTTAAAGGAGAAAAATTCTTTTGGATAAGCCTATATGATTTCAACATGGATGGCCAGGACCAAAAGGCTGGCACCTGTGTTAAATTAAAAAATTATTTTGGGTTCCAGCACCCTCATATTTACCTGGGGGGTTGTTGGGGGGATGGTGAGCCAGTCTCAGGCAGTTTAGCAGATGTGCAGGCCTCCATAAGTGGCCACCATTTGTGAGCCAAGCATTCTCTCCTCTCTTCAGAAGAGAGTGCACCTGCTTACCAATGGCTTTCTGGCCTGCATGGTGGACAAAGTTCAGGAGGGTAAGACCTCTTTGGGGCTACTAAGCTTTCAGTGTCCCCACAGACTGTACCCATAAGCAATGGGCACCATCCCCTTAGCAGATTTGTTCTTACCAGGTGTGTGATGGGCAGTTGGAGTTTTGTCACTAATGGTGACTGCCATTTGGGGTACCTCTGGCCCTTTGGTGCTGCAGCCCTCCATAATGGCACCCTATTGCTTTTCTAGTGTCTCAACCAGAAAAAACTCAAAAATTATTTTTAATAGGGTACACATAAGACATTTTGATCATTTCTGTCTGTAACAATTTGATGTAAAACACATTGTTTAGAGTGAACAGACCACATGGAAGTGAAATGATCTGTGCCTACTTATTATTTATAATTATGAACAGGCAAAGTTGTTTAAAAACCCTTATGAATTACTAAATTGTAGTCTTAGTTGTAAAGTGTGGACAATTAGGTGAGAGTGATCAGTTCCTATCCTCATTGTGCTCAAATAGCCAGTTTTTAAACCTTGTCATGTAACACAGGGTGTCTAGCATTTAAAGTTTTACCTTTATAAGAGGGTGCTAGTTAGGCACAACAGGTGATCTAACCTTTTGTTTATAAAATACAACGTTAGCAAGCCTGATATAAAGACTAGTGTTATTTAGCACTAATGTTAACACATAGTAAAGTAGGAAGTAAAATTTTTACGAGAGCACTTGCAAGTTCAGTTGCAAAAACAGATTAAAATTACAATTGACCTTTTTATAGTTAGTTAACAGAATTAATTTACATGATCCCTTTATTTTCTTCTGGGAAGAAGGTTGATATAGTCCCAGTTTAGATATAACTTGAGAGAAATTTATCATAAGAAAACAATAAACAAGAACGCTAATATCCTTTTGTCCTGGCCACCCCCCTGAGAAGAAACCTGTTAAGCCATGTGGAAACCTGAATCGGATTCCCAAGTACACATGGGGGTAGTGACTTACTGCAGCTAGTAGGGTTGCCAGCAGGGGGGTTATCAAGCAGTGGGGAAAGGGGGATGAGAAGGTTGGAGGTAAAAGAGAAAGACTGGAGGCTGGAGTCAGGTGCTGTGGCCTTTGGTGCTGGCCCCTCCTCCAAAGATAAAAGGGAAGAGAGACAGAGTGGAGTGGCAAAAGCAGATTACAAGAGAGATAGGAGAAATTAAACCAACTGGGTCAGCATTTGAGTTGTTAGAGGGAAAGCAGTAATTGGAGTTGTAAAAGGAATAGGAGAGTATGAATGCGGTGAAAAGTCTTTTGAGGGAGGAGCAACTCAGTCAGTATCCTAATGAGCCTATGGGCAATGGGGTCTGGGGAGTCAACACAGAAATACGGCAAAAGGAACAGATACCTGGGTGGTGAGCTAACTCATAAAAGGCCTGAATAGCCAGGCTCAGTGACTCAGCCTGTAATCCTGCACCTTTGAGAGGCTGAGGTGAGTGGATTGCCTGAGCCCACGGGTTCGAGACCTGCCTGGGCAGCAAGACCTCATCTCTACAATAAATCAAAAAATCAGCCAGGCAAGGTAGCGCATGCCTGTAATTCCGGCTACTTGGAAGGCTGAGGCAGAAGGATCACCGGAGCCCCACCAGGTCAAGGCTGCAGTGGCCAGGAGCAGCCACTGCACTCCAGTCTGGGCGACAGAGTGAGACTCCAACTCAAAAAAAATAAAAATAATAAAAATTTTTTTTAAAAAGGCCTGTATATATGGGATCTCAAGGTATTTGTCATTTCTTGTGAAGTATAAATTAAACTGCAGGAGTGCATTAGGAGTTAAGGAACCACCTTCTGGCCAGGTTTCGCCACCCCCCAATTTATATTGTGGAATTTCCCTGTACTTGTCTGCCAGATGAAAGAGTCAGCTGGGGCAAGGCGGCCCAGAGCCAGTGCCAGGGCCACAAAGCAGTATTGTAATAAAAGGAAACAGGGATATAGTTGGGATGGGCTCTTGGTTTTATGGATTTGTTTCTGGGCCATCCAGATCCCATTCAGATCCCCTGCCAGGTGTCCCTAACAGGTTCAAAGGAATTAGTGCAAAGGATGTGAGTCAGCAAAGAGAGAGTGTCCTCCCGTCCCTGTGCCCACTGGAGTTTGTGGGAAACTATGCTCCACCATGTCTTGGAAGGTCTGGTACCAGGACTTCCAGCAATTGGGTCCCAGACCCTTGCTCGGACTCTCCCAAGACAGAAACTGGGAAAAGCCTGGGAGACCCAGAAAGTCATCCAAACCAAGGGGGTCCAAGAGCGCGCACATGATAAATAAGAGATGACTCACCAGAGGCATAGAAAGGCATACCCTGCAGCTGTTGGAGTCTCAGGGTCCTTCATGGAGTTACTTCACCAACCAGAGAAGAAAGGAACAAAGAAGCCAAGCATTTTGTCTCCCACCATACAGGCGCTGGTGGTCTGAACTTTCCTTTGGCAGCCTTCTTGCCTCCCTAGGGAGTAGCCCTAGGCAGAGACTGTCAGTTATCCTCCAAGATCAAGCTCGGTCCACGGAGAAACTCAGAGACCTTGGCTAGAAAGAAGCAAAGAGTTAACCTTAGTCCCTCACCCTGTCAGAGCCCAGCAGTCTGACATCTTTCCTTGGGACCTTCCAGCACAGTGAAGTGTAGCCTCAGTCAGAGCTTTCAGTTGCCACCAGGTTCCAACACAGTCCACAGAGGGTCACCAGTTAGGAAATATGGAAGATGAGAGAGAGAAAGAGAGATAAGAATGTCAGTAGATACTTACCTGGCAGGGGAGATACCATGATCACAAAGGTGGTTTACCCAGGGTGAGGCTTATCTATTGTGCTGACCCCTGCGATTTCCCCAAATGTGGGAAACTTGACTGCATAATTTGTGGTAGTGAGGGACTGCATTTGTGCTCTCCCCTGAGCTTTGTCATATAACAAAAAGTTCACCAGTTAATAAAAAAGTAATAATCTCAGTGGGACTTCCAAAAACCGTTAGGGCACGGATAGGGTGAGGGTAGATGCATGGAGAGGCGAGGGGAGGCGCAGCCCCACCAGAGCCAGCAAACCGGAGGTGCGCGTTAACATCCAGAGGTCCAAGTAATGCGAAGAATTGCAACACACAAAGAGGTGGGAGAAGAAAAGATTTATTTAAGATAAGTTCACTCCCCACAGACAGGGAGCGGGTCTACACTCTAGATGAGTATGGCACCGTAACCCCCGAGTCCTGGCTTAAATTCTTTCCTTGGAGATGTTGCAATCAGGTAGATGTGACATGACTGCTGTGACTTCTTTATTGACCACCAGCGAATGTCTTGGAGAACCTGTGACACAGAGACCCATTAATGTCTGTCCATATTATCATAGCCCTTAGAGAAGGGCGTGACAAGGATTCTAATGCTCCTGCACTTTCCCAAACAACATTCCTTAGAGTTAATAGAGGGTGCACTTCCCCTTATCTCCTAGGCATTCCTAATAGGTAGCTTCAGGGGATCTTTGACTTCCCTGTAGATAGGGCTCATTCTACTGGGCGACTGAATCCCTACCAGCTCCCTCTCTGAGTGGTCATCACTTTTGTAATTACAAGTTTCATGACTTTTACAATCCTTGCCCAATGCATGATGTCTTAGGCCTTGTAAATTCCCTTTACTCTAGGAAAGCTTGATTGCCACTATGAGATACCTCTGGCACCAGAAAGTCTGTTTCTGAAAAGACAAAGTTGGCAGAGTTAATTTTACCTAAAGTGTACATTTCCCCAAAAGCATAGCTTCTAATTTCTCATCACTGTATTAAGGTTTAGGAAGATTTTTTAAGTGGCTTTGAGTTTTCGGTCTGTCCCTTCAATATACACCATAAATGCCCCAATATAAGATGACCTGAAATATAAGGTAATATCTCTAATATAGTAACAAAAAATACTTCACAGCATGCCAATTAAGTGTTTTGGTGCTCACCTGATTATATAAACATTCAGGGAAATGAAATGTGTACTTGTAACATTTATTACTTTGTAAGCAGTTTCATATTTAAAATACATGTGTAATATATAAGCATTGGCCTTTTCCAATTTCATATTTCAAAAAAATGTTTTACATGAACTCTGTACAAATATTTTCAATGGCAGCGTTTTTCTCATCCTCAAGGTGATTCTTGAGGCTGCTAAGCCAGTTTTCCAGGGCCCATCATCTTCTCTAATATCTAAGTGGAATATTAAGTGGAAACAGGATCTTACTGACAAATATACTGATGCAATCATATAAGTACATTTTAAAATTCCAATGTGAAGAATGATGAGGACTAATATCAACATCACTTTTCATATTCGAGATCCAGCTCTCTGAGTCCAATGAAATCTAGTGGAATAGATAGCAGGTCTTATAATAATTGTGCTTCTTGGCATCTGGTTTAAGAAATATTTCTGGCTGGGTTCTGTTGGGAGCCAGCCATGGAGGCCCACTGAGCATTAGGGATCGGGGAGGGCCATTGACCCCCAGACCACTAGGATGCGTTTGGGAGCTGTTGACCCCATTTCCTCCCCCTTTCTACTTAGCACTATACTAGAATAAGCTCCTGTAAGCTCAAACATAATAACTCTGAGACCGGGATGAACACAAGCTAACTTTAGAAGCTCATTGTTCCCGTTCTTCCACAAACTGTGGTTTTGGCTTTCATACAACTTACAGTTCAAACTTGGGTCACATCTAAGAGTCTTAGTATTGGTCACAGGCTTCTGGATTTTAGGATTTATTGAAGTTGAGTAAGGTGTAAATTGTAGAATATAGTTTTAGAAATATAAGTTTAGAGCCAGGTTCAGTGGCTCAGCCTGTAATCCCGCGCCTTGGGAGGCTGAGGTGAGTGAATTGCCTGAGCCTGCGGGTTCAAGACCCACCTGGGCAAATTGGTGAGACCTCATCTCTACAATAAATCAAAAAATTAGCTGGGTGTGGTAGTGCGCACCTATAGTTCCAGCTACTTGG
>NW_007250581.1:179783-190605 GCF_000164805.1 Carlito syrichta
GCGCCTGTAGTTCCAGCTACGTGGAAGGCTGAGGCAGAAGGATCGCTGAAGCCCAGCAGGTCGAGGCTGCAGTGGCTGGGAGCGGCCACCACACTCCAGTCTGGGCGACGGAGTGAGACTCCAACTCAAAAAAAAAAAGAAAGAAAGAAATATAAGTTTAGACAGCCATTTTGTTGAAAGAATGTGGCTAGGTTACTTGCAGGTAGCCCACTGTGAACTTTGGACTGGGCCACATTCCAAACATTCTGGGATGGGCCACTTTAGGTTGTAAAGTAAGTATTTAAGTTTCTATAGAACCGTTTAACTTGGTATTAGTATAAATTAGCATAGGATGAAAAGGGTTTATAGGCAGTCATGGATTAAGGTTAACATCTGTTATGGAATTTTCTTCCTCATACCTGAGAGAACATCTGGTGGGTGGGGGATGCCCCTCACACACCTGGCTTTGTGTTCACGTGAAAGATGTGTGAGTATAAAAGCCCACTGTTGACACTCAATAAAGGTCTTCTGCTCAAATCTAAGCAGTTGTCCAAGTCTCTCTCTCTCTTTCTCTCTCTCTCTTTCTTCTTGCCCCCAAATGCCTAGGCTGTCTCCACCTTTGGGGTACCTTGAGCCTGGCAGGAGCAGGACTCCGGCAGAGTTCAGTGGATCAGCCTATAATCCCAACACTTTGGGAGCCCAAGGCAAGTGGATTGCCTGAGCCTGCAGGTTTGAGACCAGCCTGGGCAACTTGGTGAGACCTCGTCTCTGCAATAAAATAAAATAAAATAATTAGCCAGGCATGGTAGCGTGCACCTGTAGTTCCAGCTACTTGGAAGGCTGAGGCAGAAGGATCACCTGAGCCCAGCAAGCAACGCTGGGATGGCCATGATGTGCCTCTGCACTCCAGCCTGTGTGACAGAGTGTGACTCCAATTCAAAATAAATAAATAAAAGCAATATTTCTTTACCTCTGAAGTTATAGATACACATATCTCCCTAAAATCACAGTTATGGTTATGTTACAAACTTCCTAGTGATTATGTAATAGCAGAGAATACTTTATGGGCTTTTAAGGAATGACAATAGAATTCAATACCAATTTAGCACATGGCATCCACTGGGAAATAATAACTTATTTAACTTTCAACACATCATGCTAAATGAAAGTCACTCAACCATAAGTCTAGATTTTTTCATGTTGCTACAATGAAACTAAGCAATTCTTTGTTGTTGTTGTTGTTCTTTTTCAGCAGTGTCTCCCTCTGTCACCCAGGCTAGGTGCAGTGGCATGATCAGAGCTCATCTCTTAATTAATCAAATCAAGCTTTACCTTGAAGTAATAATGGCTGCCAAGTATGAGACTGAAAAGGAAGGGTACACAGACTTAAAGGACCCTTTTTTTTTTTGAGTTGGAGTCTCATTCTGTTGCCCAGACTGGAGTGCAGTGGCCACTCCCGGCCACTGGAGCCTCGACCTGCTGGGCTCTGGCGATCCTTCTGCTCAGCCTTCCAAGTAGCTGAAACTACAGGCGCACGCTACCATGCCCGGCTAATTTTTTTTATTGTAGAGATGAGGTCTCGCCAAGTTGCCCAGGCAGGTCTCAAACCCGCGGTAATAGCAGAAACTAAAGACTGGGGAGACAGCAGGAGCAAAAATGAGCCTACATAATAATACAATATAAGTTCAAGTAATTCAAGCTCCTGTAGTTGTCTAGAAAGATAAGACTGCTCTGACACTCCACCTGTCTGAACTTTACAAAGTATTTTCTTTTAGGCACCAGAAGCTTCATCTCCATCTGCTATAGGCACATCAGTGCCCTCGCTCTCTGAATCCACAAGCAAAAAAAAAAGAAATCCCCATTACACACAGGAAACATTCTCTCAAAAATGGGTTTCAATGTGCTTAAATATAGTAACATGTATTCTAAATATTCTCATTGATTCAAATGTGCTGTGTTTCAACAGAAGATATTCCATCTAAGGCACTACAAATACCTAAATCTGAAGATCCCTGTCCTACTTTTATTTTTTTTTTTTTTATTGGAGTCTAACTCTGTTACCCAGACTGGAGTGCTGTGGCATGCTCACGGCCACCTCAGCCTCAATCTGCTGAACTCAGGCAATCCTTCTGCCTCAGCATTCAAGTAGCTGGAATTACAGGTACGCACTACCACTCCCTGCTTATTCTTTGATTTATTGTAGAGACGCGGTCTCACCAAGTTGCCCAAGCTTGTCTCGAACCCCTGAGCTTAGGCAATCCTCTCGCCTCAGCCTCCCAAAGTGTTGGGATTACAGGCTTAAGCCTCCACATCCAGCCTATGAGTATATCTTATATTGGATAGTATTTGTCAAAATAAGAAAAAAATTTACTTTTTTCTTCTTTTTTTCATGATATCCATCTCCAGAAGTTGAAACTCCCTTAAACTAACTATCTTCAACTATTTTAACAAGAATGGAAAATGCCCAACACAAAGTATGTATGGAGTAAAGACCTTATTTTTAAAATATTGGCAAATATTTACTGGCAACAAACACACACCATGTTTCTGTTTCTCTGGCAGGAGGAGGAGGAGGATGTATTATAATTAATGCACACCATTCAACATTTCCTTCTGCTTTTCTCAACCTTGTTAAGGGCTAGTTTTTCTTAATTGTATTAAGCTATTCTGGTTTCTTCCATTCATATAAGAGGAAATTGATGTGTTTTTCTAGCATTCAATGTGACTATTCCACTTGATTTTCTACTGATTCAGGCCAATGGACTCCAAAGTTGGGGTCTCGTCTCACCAGAGTCACCAAGGAAGATGATGCAGGCAAACCCCAGAATTGAGCTTCAACCTAAGAGGTCAAGTGTGTTCTTGGCTTTGTGCAGGAAGGAATTCAAGCGTGAACCATAAGTAGGAGCCAAAATTAAGTTTATTAAATAAACGAAGAAAATGGAAAATGGTTTCCTTATATACAGATTAGCCCATGTGTATTGCTGGGGTCTCAGCTGGAAAATAAAAGTAGGTTTATTAAAAATAAAAGCTTATTAAAAATGACAGAAAACAGGCTACACCCGTAAGGCAGAGCAGACTGGGCTGGTCTGTAGAAAGAACAGTAAACATGCATTGCTGGGGTTTTATTTTAATAGCTATGTGCTAAGCAGGGGTAGACTACCCATGGCTTTTTCTGGGAAAGAGGCAGGTAGAACCCAGAATGGAAGACTCCTCCCCTTTTTAAACCATGTAGGGTAACTTCTGGGAGTTACCGTGGTAATTGTAAACTGTCATGCATGGAGAAAGTATCTTTTAGCATGCTAATGCATTATAATTACTGTGTTATAAACAAAAAAGACAAGCAGAGGTTGTTTTCAATGACAACTTGGTCTCATCTTGGGTGTTGGCTGGCTTTGGCCAGTCTTCTTAGCATCCCAGCTTTGTCAGTGAGGCCCAGGTTCTGTGACCTTCCTTTTGGGAAACTAGTCCTGCTGGATTCCTATCTTATTTCCCCTCAGAGATACACATACCTCCTTCATCCTAAGGGCTTGCAAAAGGATGGAGGCCTATCTTCTATAACTGCTTCCTGCTGATTTAATGGATGTAAGCCTTGTCTAGTGTGCGGGGAGTAAAATAAAAATCTCTGAATACTTGGTCTAATGGGCCGAAATGAAGGATATTTTCATTTTCCAGGTAAGAAGGTAGAATTAGCTGGGTCTTTATAATGAAGATGACAAAGATCATTAATAAGAGATATTTCTATGGAAACAGAAAGAACACAAAGGTTAACATCTGGAACAGTCAATAGCCTAGCTCTTTTAGAGTCTCTGATGTACCCTCAGATTACAGTGACAATCTGAAAGATTCTTCTGGATTACAGTGTGAACTAGGAATTCAACTGAACTTTCTGTGATGTTCATACATCAGCAGGCAAGGAATAAGGTTGTTTAATAATCTAGCTTAAGTTCACAGGGCTTTAAGCAAAGCAAAGGTTTAATTTCTAGTGATTTCAAGTCAGAAAATCTGAAGGTAAATTTGAAAACATGAGTCTGAAAACTCATAGCCAGGAAAGAATTTGGGATGCAGTCCAAATTGTAGAAAATAATAAAAACTCAAAATAACAAACAAGCTAATTTAATAAAAGGTATACTAGAGTTTCTTTGACAATATAATTTTCTGTCTCCAGTCCTCTATTTTTAACAAAGACATATCATAGTAGGACCAATTTATTTGCAAAATAAGTTTTAGTCTTATTATACAAAGTTGGATTATTTATATAAAGTGCAGTATGAACAATTATTTACCATATTGATACAGAGACCCACTAATATCTGTCCATATTGCCACAGCCCCTAGATAAGGGCATGGCAAAGGTTCAAGTGCTCCGGCACATTCCTGAGCACATTACTGAGAGTTCCCTCATCTTCTATGCAATCCCAGTAAGCAGCTTCAGGGGATCCTTAACTTCCCTGCAGACTATGCCCAAAGATGCAAATTCCTATTTACTCCCTTTCTTAATAGTCATAGGTTTGAACAATATAGTATCAATGTAATCATAAGTCTTGTGATTTGAATAACTTGTGCACCAATGTAATTAATTGTAAGTCTTGTGATTTGCATAACTATTGCAATGCATGTCTTAGGCCTTGTAAACTTCCTTTACTCTAAATATAACTATCTAAATGTAAAATCCACTGCAACTTAAGTTCTATACAATGCTCTGCTGGTCCCATGGCTAATGTATAGGTACAGACAACTCTGGACTATAAGCAGGGACTGTGTGGCCTGAAAGGTGGGAAGAACCATTTTAGAAAGATCTCAAGGTCCGGCTCTGCTCCTTGGGTTCAAATGCAGAAATAAACTTCTTTCTACCAGTTCCCTGACCCTTTGATTTATTGGTAACAAGGGAGAGCAGCAGGGTGTTACTCGGAGCATAACAATATCAATGCCTTTTAAACATTGGCTTTGCTGGAACGCTTTTCATTAGGAATCTCAGATTATACCTTCTAAAGCCTCTCATGCCCAGGCAAAGATCTGAAGCTGCAAATATCTGTATGAATTAGATGAATTCTTCTCTTTAAGGTCCCAAGTAATTTGGGTTTCTGGGTCTGTAAGTAAGCAAACTTCTTTATCCTCCACATGTCAGGACACTTGTAAAGCTAAAAAGTTCCGGGTCAGCCTTTTCAAGGGGCATTTTATTGGCTCTTTATAGATCTCAGTCTTAGTCTTAATTCTCAAAGCAGTGTGCTCACCTCTGAAAATGTTAATACATCAAAGCTTTGGTAAAATAACTAGAATATACAATCCCATTCTGTTACCAAAAAAATAAAAATGTTATTGAACTTATGCAAATAACTATGTCACTCAGGCTGGAGTGAAGTGTCATGCTCACGGTCACCACAGTCTTGACCTGCTGGGCTCAGACGATCCTTCTGCTTCAGCCTTCCAAGTAGCTGGAACTATAGGTGCACGCTACCATGCCTGGCTTATTTTTTGATTTATTGTAGTGATGAGGTCCCACCAAGTTGCCCAGGCTGGTCTTGAAACCCTGAGTTCAGGCAATCCTCTCACCTCAGCCTCCCAAAATGCTGGGATTACAGACTTGAGTCATTGTGCCCGGCCCTCCATAAAACTTTTATAGCCTCTGTAATATTTTTAAAAGAGGTCTTCCAGCAAGATGGTGATGGAGCAACCTGGTCTGTAAAACCCTCTGCAAAGGAGAACTGCAGTGGGTCTCTGGCTCTCGCCCTGGGGGGCTGTGGACTCCAAAATTGCAGCCTGCTCTTCATACGGAGCTCAGCTGTTTTCACCGCTGGGACATCGCAGCGAACTGCAGCCACAGCCGCCGCAGCCGCTGCCAATAGCACATCGCACCACCCGGGCCGGAGGCGATCCACGACTTCGGTCCTTGAAGCCCCTTCAGGAAGATCTGCTGGGATCGCTGCCACCTCTCCCGTGACCAAGACGTCCTGCCTGCCATGAGTACCCTGCCTGTGCCCTGAGGCAGGCATCCAGCTCTAGTCTCTGTTGGTTCCTGTCCAGCCCCACCCCTCTGGGGTGAGCAGCTGAGATAGCACCACCTGCTGGCGATTCAAGGTAACACCACCGAAACAGGAGAAACAAGCTTGAAAAAGACAGGCCAGAGTGAACAGAGGGTGATCTGAACTGTCCTTCACAGGAGACCAGGGGCAACTGACCCTAACTGGAAATTAATTTACCTACTTGAAAAGAAAGCTAAAAATCAGAACTGAAAGGACATTGGACTTAAACAAAAAGTCTCAGAGTGTGCTTCACTGATTCTGTTAGTTTTATTCCTACTATATTGTTCCTTTTTTTCCCCCTCTTCCTTTTCTTCTCTTTTCTTCTCTCTGTAAACCATATCTTTGTATAGAGGAACAGCACACCAATAAGGTGGTTGGTTAGCTTGTATGTTAGCATCACTACATGTTTTATTTTTTTCTGTATGGGAATTGGTTCATCGGTAGCTGTGGTCTGTTGTTTTTATCTGTTTCAGTATAGGTCTCTCTCTCCATTTGTTGGCACACGTTTGTTTCCCCCCTTACTCCTCTATATCTCCACCCCCCTCTTCAACCCACTGTCTGCTCCATTCTCTTCCCTCTGCTAACCACATTTTATTTCAGGGAGTAAACCTACAGCCCCATGACACAGACAGATTCCAAGGCAGTGGGAAGTGGGTTCCAGATTATCCACACACCTGTCAGCGAATACCAGGACCTGCAGATAGATTTTGAATCACAGCTCCCCCCTTAAGTAAATCTCAAAACTGCAAAAAGGACCACCCCAACCTACAGTGCAACTCCAGAATTGAACAAAGTAAGAGGGCATACATAAAGAATAGGAGATTGAACAAACAGAAGTAAAACCAATCCCTTTACCCCTGAATAACAGAATTAAAGAAGACGGTGATGTGGAAGGAAGGAAAAAGTAGGGAGGGGGAAAAACTGTACAAATGAAGAAAAGCCAAAAAAAGAATATAGGTCTCACACAGACCCCTGGGAGATCAGACACTGAGAAAACAGATTCTGGAACACAAACATTGAAGAGCCCCCAGAATGGCTGGTCACATGCAACAAATGAAGACATTAAGACATTAATGGAGAGGATTAAAAAATTGAGGAGAGATGAGGAAAATAGAAAGGAGCTGATGTCAGAAATAACAGCAGTAAATAATACTGTGATGGAAATGAATAACAGACTAATAAGCATGGAAAGCAAAATTAGCCAAGCAGAAGAAAGAATTTCAGAGCTCAAAGACCAAAACACAGAACTAACCCAAACTGTCAAAAGCATAGAAAAGAAGCTCAAAAAGACAGAACAAAACCTTCAAGAGATGAATGATCACTTCAAGAGACCAAACCTAAGAGTAATTGAACTTCCTGAGGCAGAGAGAGAAACAGAAGCCACACTGGAACAAACATTTCATGAAATCATTCAAGAAAATTTCCCTCATCTCATTAAGGATGAAAAAATTCAAACACAAGAGATTCGAAGAACCCCTGCAAGACAACAAATGAGAAGACCAACTCCCAGACCCATAATAATTCGCCTAAACAAAGTAGCTATAAAAGAAAAAATCCTAAAGGCAGCAAGAGAAAAAGGCCAGACTACCTACCAGGGAAGACCAATTAGAATAGCAGTAGATTTATCCACAGAAATCCTTCAGACTAGGAGAGCTTGGAGCCCTATCTTCAAAGTTCTAAAAGAGAAACAATTTCAAACAAGAATAACCTACCCAGCCAAACTAAGCTTCATTAGTGAGGGAGAATTGAAATCTTATCCAGATATCCAATCCCTAAGAGCCTACACTGCCACCAGACCACCTCTACAAGAAACACTTAAGAAAGTACTGAACACAGAAGAAAAAGAAAAAAGAACAACAACATTCTTCACAAGAGTACAGGCAAAAGATTAAAAATACACATGAGCCAACTCCAAAACCCAAAGAAAGACAACAAACAAACAGGAACAAGTCTGTAAGAACCTTATGACAGGGATCAACTCTTGCATTTCAATTATTAGCCTAAATGTGAATGGACTAAATGCACCACTGAAAAGACATAGAATGGCAAAATGGATAAAATATCATCAGGCAACAATCTATTGCCTTCAAGAGACTCACCTCACTAGAAAGGACACCCACAGACTCAAAGTAATAGGATGGGAAACAAACTTTCAGGCGAATGGAATACAAAAGAAAGGAGGAGTAGCGATCTTAATTTCAGACAAAATACCCTTCAAGCTATTAAAAATCAAAAAAAGATACAGAAGACCACTACATAATGATAAAAGGCTCAATCCATCAACAAGAAATATCTATCCTAAACATATATGCACCCAACATAGGTGCGCCAACTTTCATACACCAACTTCTAGGAAAACTAAAGAAAGATATTGACTCTAACACCATCATAATTGGGGACTTTAATACCCTACTCACAACCCTAGACAGATCATCAGGACAAAAAATCAGCAAGGAAATCCGGAACCTCAATGTGACTTTGGACCAAATGGACTTAATTGATACCTACAGAACACTCCATCCAAAGACCACAGAATATATACATTCTACTCATCAATGCATGGAACGTATTCTAAGATCGACCATGTAATTGGCCATAAATCAAGCATAAGCAAATTTAAAAGGACCAAAATTCTACCATGCACCTTCTCGGACCACAGTGGAATAAAAATAAACATTGACACCAACAAAGTCCCACCAAAACCCACAAAGACATGGACACTAAACAGCATGATGCTAAACAACTCCTGGGTCAATGATGAAATCAAAACAGAGACCAAAAGAGACCTGGAAACAAATGAAAATGAAGAAACATCTTACCAAAACCTCTAGGACGCCTTGAAAGCTGTAGTAAGAGGGGAATTTATATCCCTGCAAACACACATGAAGAAAATGGAAGGACCACAAATTAACAACCTAATAAGCCACCTAAAGAAGCTAGAAAAGCAAGACCACAAAAACCCTAATTTCAGCAGAAGAATCCAGATCACCAAAATAAAAGCCCAAATCCAGGACATAGAAGACAAAAAGATAATACAAAAGATCAATGAAACAAAAAGCTGGTTCTTCGAAAGGATAAACAAGATCGATGGTCCCCTAGCTAGACTGACCAAGAAAAAATGAGAAAAAAATCAAATAAGCACAATCAGAATCACAAAAGATGAAGTCACATCTGACCCTGAAGAAATACAAAAGATCATTAGAGACTACTATGTACACTTGTATGGAAACAAACTTGAAATCCTTAAGGAAATGGAGGACTTTCTGACATCACACAACCTACCTAGATTGGAACAAGAAGAAATTGAGACCCTAAATAGACCAATAACAATCAAGGAAATCGACTACGTAATAAGAAAACTTCCTACAAAAAAAAAAGACCTGGTCCAGATGGCTTTCCAGCAGAATTCTACAAAACATTTAAGGAGGAGTTGATACCAAGCCTACTGAAAGTATTCCAGGCGATTGAAAAAGATGGAACTCTCCCCAAATCATTTTACGAAGCCAACATCACATTGATACCCAAGCCAGGTAAAGATCCAACAAAGAAAGAGAACTACAGGCCAATATCTTTGATGATCATAGGTGCTAAAATTCTCAACAAGATCCTAGCAAACCGGATTCAGCAATACATCTCAAAAATCATCCATCATGACCAAGTAGGCTTCATCCCTGGGATGCAACGCTGGTTCAACATTCGTAAAACCATAAATGTAATTAAATACATCAACAGATGTCAAAACAAAAACCACATGATTATATCATTAGATGCAGAAAAAGCTTTTGATAAAATCCAGCACCCCTTCTTGATAAAAACCCTTGAACATCTAGGCATACAGGGAACATACCTCAAAATAGTAAAAGCCTTCTACGAGAAACCCACAGCCATCATACTCCTAAATGGACAAAAATTGGAACCATTTCCCCTGAAAACTGGAACAAGACAAGGATGCCCACTCTCACCCCTCCTGTTCAACATAGTATTGGAAGTCCTGGCTCAAGCAATCAGAGAAGAGGAGGCAATCAGGGGTATCCAGATAGGAAAAGAGGAAGTCAAGTTATCTCTCTTTGCAGATGATATGATTGTGTGCCTTGAAAACCCAAGAGAATCTGTCAAAAACCTCCTTACACTGATAAAGGTCTTTGGCAAAGTCTCAGGATACAAAATAAATGTACACAAGACAATCGCATTTCTCTACACCAATAATAAACAAACAGAAACCCAAATAAAAAACACAATTCCATTCACGATAGCCACAAAAAAAATTAAATACTTTGGCATCTTCCTAACCAGAGACATGAAAGACCTTTACAATGAAAACTACAAAACACTGCTCAAAGATGACACAAACAAGTGGAAAAATATCCCATGCTCATGGATTGGAAGAATCAACATTGTGAAGATGTCCATCTTACCTAAGGCAATCTACAAATTCAATGCAATACCCATCAGATTACCAGCAACATTCTTCTCAGACCTAGAAAAGACAACACAGGAATTCATATGGAAACACAAACGTCCAAGAATAGCCAGAACAATCCTCAGCAAAAAAAACAAAGCAGGTGGTATCACATTACCAGACTTCAAACTTTACTATAAAGCTACAATCATCAAAACAGCTTGGTATTGGTATAGGAACAGGCATATAGATCAATGGAATAGAATTGAGATTCCAGAAGCAAAACCTCAATTTCTCAACCAACTCATCTTCGACAAGGCCTCCACCACCTACCACTGGGGAGAGGAGAACCTATTCAGTAAATGATGCTGGGAAAACTGCTGACCACATGCAAAAATGAAACAGACCCCTATCTATCCCCATG
>NW_007250581.1:191044-233253 GCF_000164805.1 Carlito syrichta
TTCTTAAAGCTCTAAATATCAACCTCCCATATGACCCCACAATCCCCCTACTAGGAATATACCCTGAAGAACTCAAATCACTCTATAAAAAAGATGCCTGCACACGTATGTTTATCGCAGCATTGTTCACAATAGCAAGAACCTGGAAACAACCATGCTGTCCATCAAAAGAGGACTGGATTTAAAAAATATGGTACATATACATGAAGGAATACTACACAGCCATAAAAAAGAACAAAATCATGAATTTCGCAGCAACCTCGATGGAACTTGAGTCTATAATACTGAGTGACCTCTCACAGAAACAAAGATCTGAGTATCACATGTTCTCACTCATATAATAGACCTTGAACATCCAATGTAATACTATAAGAAAATGACTGACGGTACTGAGAGGGGGATGGGATTAACAGTAGCAAATATCTGTCTGGGGAAGGGGAAACATCTCTTATCAACAGAGTGCCTGAATGAAAAGTCATTGTACACCTAACCCTTAACTGTACCCCACAAAACATAATAAAAAATATTGATTTAATTTTTTAAAAAAATTTTTTTAAAGAACAGATCAATGTTAAAAAAAAACCTCTGTTATCCTGACTTAGGGGCCTAGATTCTGGCCAAGAATCAGCAAGCTTAATTTATAGAAAGACTATATAATTCCCTTTTAATTGTTTGCTAACTTAATTACTCATAAACTATAAATTATACATAAAATGCTTTTAACATAAAATTAATCTGTCATAAACCTTTAGCAACTGGCTGGAACCTTCAGTTTTATCCTTAAAATTTCACCATAGGACAGAAGAGGAGGGGTCTGGGGTAGATAAAAAGAGAGAAGGGTAGGCTCTGTGGCTAGACATCAGAATTAGCGCTGTGGAAGTACTAGAACTACCAGAAATTATTCACCTTCCGAATCAGCACAAAAAACAGAACTGTCGAAGCAAAAAATGAATCTGTCCATCTTCCAGGAAGACGGACAATGCACTAAAGTCTAAAAGATAAGAAATTTGTGCCCATCCAGATGTGGTCAGCAGGAAGAAAAGGCAACGGAGAAGACTGACTAAGGTGTACAATGCCTGCCATAGATACCAATCCAGGCCTTTGATCCTCTGAAAAGAACTTCTATCTGAACACCTGGTTCCCTGATCGCCACCTCCTGAGGAGTTTTCCCCAGCATGAAATATTCCTATGAGGTCAGGATGCTGCTAAGGTCAGCATGATGTTCAGCAATAGGCAGGGCAGGCCAAGAGTGTATAGAATAAAATCAAACTGAGCTCCACAAAATCATAATAAAAAATATTGATTAATAAAAAAAATAAAAAATAAATCAAACTGAGACTCCCTAAATAGGACTCAGCACCATTCCAGACACCCAAGGCTTGGGATGTCATAGGGTTTAGCTACCCAACCTGGACCCACGTCAGAGCAGACCTCCTACCTTACACAGTTCTCACACCCCTGCCTGATCTCTCAGTCAGAACAACTTTTGGACTTAGTCCCTCAAGGCTACGGTCTCCTGGAATTTCACTAGCAAGCAAGAGCTTAACCATGCTTAAATATTCAGTTCAGTATTTTCTTACCCAGCATCTTGTATTGTTTTCTAATTGTTTTAAGTATACTATTTCTACCCTTGAGGGCAGAAACATTGCCATCCTTGTCCTATATATATATTTCTTTTTCTTTTTGGAGTCAGGGTCTCACTTTTGTCATCCAGGCTGGAGGATCACAGCTCAGCTCACCACAGCCTCAACCTCCTGGGCTCAGGCGATCTTTCAGCCTCAGCCTTCTGAGTAGCTGAAACTATAGGCATACACTACCACACCTGGCTACTTTTTTGATTTTCTTTTTTCTTTCTTCTTTTTTTTTTTTTTTTTGAATAGGAGTCTCATTCTGTCACCAAGGCTGGAATGCAGTGGCATGCTCATGGCCACCACAGCCTCGACCTGCGGGGCTCAGGCAATCCTTCTGCCTCAGCCTTCCAAGTAGCTGGAACCACAGGCATGCACTACCACACCTGGCTAATTTTTTTATTTATTGTAGAGATGAGGTCTCATCAAGTTGCCCAGACTGGTCTGGAACCCCTGGACTCAGGCAAATCTCTCACCTCGGCCTCCCAAAGTGCTGGGATTACAGGTGTGGGCCACCATATCCGGCTAAGTTTTTGATTTTTTGTAGAGACAAGGTCTCACTACATTGCCTAGACTGGTCTCAAACTCCTAGGCTCAAGCAATCCTCCTGCCTCGGCCTCCCAAAGTGCTGAGATTTATAGGCATGAGACACTGCGCCCGGCTTGTCCTACACATTTTAGAAAGGATTAAATAAAGGGATGTTTGTGAAAGTGACTGCCATGGAAAAGCCTTCAAAAATGTAAACTCCCTCTGCTTTTGTCTCCTTTTCTACAATTTAGCCCTGAAGTGCACCTTATTTCTCCATTTCTCCAAGTCTTCAAAATTCCAGCAGTTTGAAGTCTACTTTCTCTTTGTTAAATCAGTCCTGACCACCCAATGGGAAATGATTCATCCAAATTTCCTCTGTTGGCATGAGGGTTGTTGTCCTGATTTTATACTTCTTTGTGTCTCTAGGGCTTAGCCCTTAATATATCTTCTATTCATTAAAAAAAATTATCAAGGACAAAAATTTACTTTCTTTCCCAACTCTGTATCTATAACCATTAGTTTTAGTCATCATTTCCATTCCTTTAATTATCAAACAACTTAAAAACCTTCAAAGTAGATAAAGTTACTTTCCTTTAACAAAAAATCATATTCCCATGCCTTCTTATAACTTTTTACTAAAACATATCTTATTTTCCTTATACAGTTTACATTTAAAATTGGTTTTCTTATATCTGATAATTTTAAGTATATATGTGATTACAATGTTAATTCTTAACATCTCTTATTTTTTGTGAAAAACCTAGGAGGCAAGTAATATTAATTATGTGCCCAATGTATAGTCTAGGCCTCATTGTCTTATGGGTAACTCTAAAGACATAAGTTTAGGGGTACCTGATCTCAAAACAGATGAAGTGAGGACCAAAGGAGGCCCAAACTTTACCTGTATGATAACTACTTATCTACCTAATCCTGAATAGCAGAAATAGTATCTGAATAATAGACCAACAGACTCAGACAAAATGTCTAAATTCTGAAAACATTCCTATGTTATCCATAATTTAAAAACTGTATTTATTAAAGGTTGTTAAAGTCAAGTAAATTAAGACAATTGAGCTAAAGTTTTTATCGGTAAATCATTTAAGTGCTTATTTTTGCTTTAAGTAAATTATTTCAGCCCTTACATTTATTTTGGCAATTAAGTATTGTTTTAGGCAACTTTAAGTTTGCATTTTTAAAGAGACAATTCTTAGGTGAAACAAGACAGCGAATATATATATATATTAAAATGTGTGTGTGTGTGTGTGTGTGTGTGTGTGTGTGTGTGTGTGTAGTATATATAGATAGAAAGATAAAGAGAGAGATATGTATATATGTATGTGTGTATATATATATATATATATATATATATTTTTTTTTTTTTTTTTTTTTTTTTTAGTCAGTGTCTCACTCTATCACCCAGGCTGGAGTGCACTGTTATGGTCAAGGTAGCCTCGAACCCCTAGGCTCAAGTGATCCTTTTGCCTCAGGCTCCTGAGTAGCTGGGACTATAGGCATATTCTACCACACCTGGCTAATTATGTGTGTGTGTGTGTGTGTGTGTGTGTGTGTGTGTGTGTGTGCGCGCGCGCACGTGCGCGCAGAGACAAGGTCTTGCTGCATTGCTTAGGCTGGTCTCAAACACCTAGGCTCAAGCAATTCTCCCACCTCTGCCTTCCAAAGTGCTGGGATTACAGGTGTAAGCTATCATGCTTGGCCTAGAATTTATTTTAAAAGCACAAAGTTAATTTGCTCTTCTTTTTCTAAGTCCTTAGGTAGAAGCTTAGATGACTTAGATCTTTCTTCTTTGCTAATATCTTTATTTAATGCTATAAATTCCCTCTAAGGAATGTTTTGGTGCATCTTACATCTTTTCATAAGTTATATGTCCTTTTCCTTTGATTTGAAATATGTTTACATTTCTCCTGAGATTTCTTTTCAGACTCATATGTTACTTATAAGTGTGTTGTTTAATCTCTACACATTTTGGGAATTTCCCATTATCTTTCTGTTATTTATTTCTAGTGCAATTCCACTGTGGTCCTAGTGCACAAACTGTATGATTTTTATTCATTTAAATTGGTGAAGATGTGTCTTGTAGGCCAGAATGAAAAAATATGCATTCTGCTGTTGTTGGATGAGGCAGTCTACGCCTGTCAATTATATCCAGTTAATTGATGGTGCTGTTGAGTTCAATTATGCCTTGATTGACCTTTTTCCTGCTGGATCTGTCCATTTCTGGGAGAAGAACATTGAGATCTCCAACTAAAATAATAGATTCACCTATTTCTCCTTAAAATCCTACCAGTTATTGTGTCACATATTATGACTGCGTTGCTAGACAAATACACATTAAGAATTACTCTATCTTATCAGAAAATTGATCATTTAATCACTATGTAATACCCCTGTTTATTCCTTACTCTGAAATCTGCTCTGTCTAAAACTAATATAGTACTTGCTTCGGCAGCACATATACTAAAATAGAAACAATACAGAGAAGGTTAGCATGGCGTCTGCACAAGGATGAAATGCAAATCTGTGAAGCATTCCATATTTTTGTATACAATACATAAAACATACAAAACATGTGGTAATAAACTGTTTATCAGTAAGGCATCCCATCAATTGGAGACTTTTCTTATCAGTGTGATGTGCTCACTGATTTGTCATTAAGCTGAAGGTATGACTTTGTCATTAAGTTGAAGGTATTCTATATAATCAAATCCACATGCAGAGGACCTCTGTGCTGATGAGAGGCATTTATGTCTTACTTTTCCTTGTTCAGTCTTAAGTCCTCTCCTTTCCTAATACTTGTCTTTTTTTCTTGAGTTGGAGACACTCTGTCACCAGACTGGAGAGCAGTGACATGCTCAGGTCTTCTGCAGCTTCTGTAGCTGCTGGGTTCAGACAATCCTTCCACCTCAGCCTTCCAAGTAGCTGGATCTACAAGTGTGTGCCACCTGATTTATTGTACAGACAGGTCTTAGCCAAGTTGCCCAGGCTGGTTTCAAATCCCTGGGCTCAGGTAATCCTTTCACCTCTGCCTCCCAAAGTGCTGGGATTACAGGGATGAGCCACCATGCCCAGTCTCCTAATACTTCTTATTATATTTTTCAAGTTATTTTTTGCTAGATGTGAAGTACTTAATTTGTATTTTTATACTGAAGTTATGGAAATGCTTTTTGATTTATATTTAGATATTTAAGCCTGTTGTCAAATGACACCCGTATGTTTGAACGGGTTTTTGTCATTAGTGTTAGCATGTTATGTCTTTCTATATGCCACTTCTTTTAATTTATTATGTGTCTTTATGTTTAAAGTGGGTTTCTTGTAGACAGTATATATAGTTGTGTTGCTTAAAACAGGGGTGTGTCCTGAGAAATGTATCATTAGATGACTTCATCACTGCACAAACATCATAGATGTTTGCGCACTTAGTTACACAAACATAGATGCCATAGCCTACCACACACCTATGCTATATATAGCTTGTTGCTCCTATGCTACACACTTGTACAGAATGTTACTATACGGAATACTGCAGGCAACTGTAACACAATGGTAAGTATCTGTTGTTATTTAAGCACATCTAAACATGGAAAAGGTCCAGTAGGAATATGACATAAAAGATTTTTAAAAGGCCAGGTGCAGTAGCTCATGCATGTAATCCCAGAACTTTAGGAGGCCAAGGCAAGAGAATTGCTTGAGTCCAGAAGTTTGAGACCAACTTGGGCAACATAACGAGACCTCATCTCTAAATTAAAAAAATTATCTGGACATGGTAGCATGTGCCTGTAGTCCCAGCTACTTGGGAGGCTGAGGTGGAAGGATCCCCTGAGCCCAGGAGGTCGAAGCTGTGGTGAGCTGTGATCATGCAACTATACTCCAGCCTGGGCAACAGGTGAGATCCTGAGTCAAAGGGGGGAAAAAAAGATAAAAAATGGTACACCTGTGTCTTAGTCTGTTTGTGTTGCTATAAAGGAATACCTGAGGCTGGGTAATTTATAAAGAACAGAGGTTTATTTGGAACACAGTTCTGCAGGCTGTATAAGAAACATGGCATCAGCATCTGCTTCTGGTGACTGACTCACAAAGCTTCTACTCATAGAAGGGAAGCCAGCCTCACATGGTCAGAGGAAGTAAGCGAGAGATAGGGAAAGGAGGTGCCAGGCTCTTTAACAATCACTGTTTATGAGAACTAATACAAGAACTGTCTCATTACTGTGAGGATAATGCCAGGAATCTGATCCCATAACCCAAACACCTCTCTTTAGGCCCCACCTCCAACACCGAAAATCGGATTTCAACATGAGACTTGGAGGGAACAAATATCCAAACTATATCAACCTGTATAGCACACTTACCATGAATAGAGCATGTAGGAATAGAATAGAGCATGTAGGACTGGATAAGTCAGTGAGTGAGTGAGTGTGAGTGGATGTGAAGGCCTACAACTCTAAAGCTACCTAAAACCAAGGAAACCCCACAGAGTCTATGTAATCCCTCTGTCCAACCCCATTTGAACTAGTGCCTGTACTTGCTGGGAAACCAGAGGCCTGGTCAGCTTGACTTAGTTCCATCTAACATTGCCCCTCCATCCCCCTTGGGAGATAACAACAAAGCCCATGTCACCGCACATCTCACAGGCTAGTCCATGGACCGAAGCATCAGAGAGAGTCTCCAGAGGATTCCTCCATAAATGTCAGTGACCAACTCTCTTTAGAATTCAACCCTTATGCCTTCCCATCACCGTATCACTTGCAAGTACTCTTCAGCATCAGCTGAACTGCAGCAGCTTTATAGGGCAACTAGACCCAGAAAGAGCAGCCGCATTCAGAGTGGCCCTCATGGATTATCACTCCCAGGAGAAGCGGGGGATGCACCACCTACAGGGAAGCACTCTGTGGTGGGACAAAAAATTAACAAGCTCTCAGTGAATCTCACTGAGAGCTTCCCTATGCGCCTCCATCGGGGGCCTATAGAGGGGTTACTGCCCTGTTCTGTCTCCGGGTATGAAGCTCAAAGTCGACCCAGAAAGAAGTACTGGGAAAGAACAAACAGCACACCACCCACTGGGAAGCAAGATAAGCTTCCTTAGTCCTCTGGCATTCTAGACCCACAAAAGACATCAAAGATACATACCCAATACCTGCTACCACAAACAGCATCTGAAAAAGCCAATGCACAAAGATCCTCTATAACCAAGGAACACATTCTGTCTACAGAACTGAAAGCACCAAAAGCCGAATCTAGAGGAGTATAAAGTGTACACATTAAAGTCACAGTCCTAAGAGAAAGAAAACTAAAGTTAAAAAAAGTTAAATAAAAACAAACTAAATGGTAATCAGAAGAAATAATTACAAAAAATGAGAAAGAACCAGAAAAATAATCCTGGAATGAGAAAAAAAGAAGTTTTTCGGTCCCTCCTAAAGACCACACTAACTCTTCACCAATGGATCCCAACCAAATAAAATCATTGGCAGTACAGAGATGGAATATATTTTACAGTAGTCTCGCTTGTCTCACCCGAAAACGTGGCTTTGCCATTAACAGGATGAGTGGACGCGTTATGTAACATCTTCTGGCCTCAGAAGTTCAAAAACTAAAATGGAAAAGTAGAAAGTAGAAAGCACCTGTGGCATTCCAGGTGAAATGAGCATTTCAAAAACGGGATATACACACCTGCATTTGCAAACAAACACAGAATAGCAGATTACGTGCCCATCAAGCGCGATCCCCCAGGTTCACAGCACAGACTCTCCAGAGCGGACTCCCACACAAAGCCCGAGTTCTCGGAAGAGAACAGCTCCGAGGTTCCCTGCCGGAGGCCACCCAAATCCGCCCCCTCTGGGCCCAGAAAAGCACGGAGACCGCCCTCGGGCTCGGGGCAGCGCGACCAGCGTCCGGGCGGTCTGCGCTTGCGCACTCCTGGGACGGGCGGCGACTCCCAGAAGTCTCCGGGCTCGAGCAGGGGGCGGGGCGGGGCGGGCGGTCCGGGCGGTCCCCGTGGTCCCCGTGGTCCCCGTGGTCCCCGTGGTCCCCGGCGCTTTTCTTCCAGGCTCCTACGGCCCTGGACATCGTTTCCCGCAATGGACGGCCGTCCTGGGCGTTCAGGCCTGGACTGCGTTTCCCACGGGCGGCGGACAACGCTGGGAGCTCCGGCTCCGTTCCGGCTCTCTGGGCGCTGCGCGGGTCCGGGTCCCGCCTGAGGAACAAGCCGGCGTGGGCGCTGCGGGCCACGCCCCGCAGACCTGGACCGCCGCCCGGGGGTCCCTGCGTGGCGGTGAGCGTGGGGCTGGGGGCGGGGGGCGCTCAGAGCGCTCAGGGCTGGCGTGTCTGCCGCCTCCTCGGGCCCGTGGGTGCTGCAGAGGCGGCGGTCTTATCTCTGGGCGACAGGCGGGGAGGCGGAGAGACCCCGCGGCGGTGCCAGGGCCGGGCGTGCCTTTGTGTCGGGGGAGCGGTTGTGGGACCGAGGGAGGTGCGGGGTCGTCCTTGTGCGAGCCGGACCTGCGGTGCGTGTCCTCCGCGCGAGCCCGCGTTGCTGTGGTTCCGTGGCGAGTTCACGGACCCTGGCTCCGAGTTCCCGGCTGCTGCCTTGTCTTCCTCTCTGCCGGTTTTGACGGCCGCAGGGAAACGATCCGAGTGGGAAATCAGATCTCGAATCCTGCCTGACCATTTCCAACAAGGAGGGCAGACCGTGAGCTTCGAATTGTAGTTCAGGAATTGCCCCGAGACAGGCTCCTGCGAACAAACAGACCCTGGGAATGGGGTTCCTTCCTGGAAGGGTCTGCCCTGGAAGGTCCCGGGGCTTCGTTCCGTGTTGGATAACCACTGCCTTCGATCCCCAGGAACTCCCGTGAACCCTGATACAGATACCAGCCTCTTCTTGTTTCCCCTGGTGATACGTATCAGGTGAGGTGTAGCTTTGGAGGGTGTGACATGAATGTTTAGCGTTGTGGTGACTCTAGATCATTCCCCTTCTGTTTGCTACATCTCAGAAGCAATGAAAATACGAAGTTCCTGTGGTGTGTCCTGGCAAGTTAAGAGAGTGAGGCAGACGCCCAGGTGTTCCCAGATGGGAGTTCTTGTACAGGAATTCTTTGTATTTATAGGTTTACAGAAGACCTCAAACTTAATTAAATTGTAGGGAATTACTGTATATCTTTGTAGAAATGCATTTTTCATAGGCGTGCATAATTCAGAAGATTTGAAGCTTAATTTGTGTTGTGGAATTAAAGATTATTAACCCATCTGAGAATGGTTTTACACAAAAATAGTGATCAAGGTTATGGGAATGGTTAAGAACGTCGCAAGACATCCATGGATAGAATAGTATGCAGAGCCGGGCTCGGTGGCTCAGCCGGTAATCCCGCGACTGGGGAGGCTGAGGTGAGTGGATGGCCTGAGCCCACGGGTTCGAGACCCGCCTGGGCAACGTGGCGAGACCTCATCTCTACAATGGATCAAAAAAATCAGCCGGGCGTGGTAGCGCATGCCTGTCATTCCGGCTACTCGGAAGGCTGAGGCGGAAGGATCGCCAGAGCCCAGCAGGTCGAGGCTGCGGTGGCCGGGAGCGGCCACTGCACTCCAGTCTGGGCGATAGAGTGAGACCCCCAACTCAAAAAAAAAATAAAAAGAATAGTATGCAGATAATAAAAGTTGTGTTTATGAGAATTGATCATCATAAGGAGCAGTGGCTATGAGCTTATGTTAAATAGTCTTCATGTTTTGGGTAATGGTAGTCAAGGACATTTTAAATTATATGTGTAGATTTTTTTTAAAAAATAGATTTTTGTAAGAACCTTTTTGCAAGGACTTTGTCCAAAATTACATTTTAAAAATTTGTTTGTTTGGAGTTGGGGGTCTCATTCTGTTGCCCAGGCTGGCGTGCAGTGTTACGAGCATGGCTTGCTGCAGCCTCCACCTCCTAGGCTCAGGCAATCCTCCTGCCTCAGCCTCTGGAGTAACTGGGACTACAGACATGTGCCACCACACCCAGCAAGTTTTTGTTTGTTTGTTTGTTTGTTTGTTTGTTTAAGTGTAGAGACGTGGTCTCACTACGTTGCCCAGGCTGATCTCAAACTCCTAGGCTCAAGCAATTCTCCCACCTTGTCCTTCCAGAATGCTATAATTACAAGCATGAGCCACTGCTCCCGACCTCAAAATGATATTTTAATTGGTTATTCAGTGAATAACGGACGGTGCGTATCCACATTTATTGAGCATACTTTGTGTACTTTCCTATTAGGCAAATATTCTCATTAATATGTAAAGGCAATTTTTCTTTCCATTAATGTAAAAACGTTTATAGTGAAATGTATCTAATTATATCAGAGCAGTACAGCCAAAATATATTCAGGAACAAGTAAGTGTTATTTGTTCCAATCAAACTTAGTTTTCTTTACAAGCCTATTTATAGATTTTTTTTTTCCCCAATGGCAAAAATATAGCCTCTTCCTGAAATGTTGTCTGTAAATACTTTTAATAATTTGAAATATCTTTATGTTGAACTGATGATGATGGAGTTAATGTAGGCTTATTGCAGAAAATTTTCATTTGCTAAAAAATGTATAAAGAAGAAAAAATTCATAGTCCCTCTGTGTAGAGATAATCAGTTTTATATTGTGGTGTAAGTATTTACAGATTTTAATGGGTTTACATTTTTAACTGCTCTTCCTTTGGCATAACAGAATTGATCCAACAAAGGAGACAGAGAGTCTTAGTTTGAAATAGAAACCTAATCCAGTCATAGGTTTCCTTATATCTCTGTGCATGTAGGGAAAAGTGGGAAGGTCCAGTGATCTCCCTCTTTGAAAAGCATTCGAAGTATTGGTACCTCTTAGATATCAAAATTGTTACTTAATACTTAATTACCAGAATGCCATATTAATAAGATATGTAAAATAAAATAGCCCTGACCGATGATTTTTCAAGTGTCTTACTAGTACAAGTATTTCTAAACATAGTTATTACAACACAAAATAAAATATATTGATGAATGTTTTCATAGATCTCCAGATTGTGAAAAGAATAAGAGTCTCTGGTTAATATTCTCAGTTTTATCATTCTCTTCTTTATTTGCTATGTCTTAGGTTTATGATGCTGAACATCGTTTTTCTTGCTCTCTATACCTGCTGGGGACGGATTAAAGAGACACTTCTCCTTTTCTGTCTGATAATCGCTTTCTTATTTTTTTTTTTTCTTATAGTAGTGATTTTATTAAGTGTAGTTTGTAATTCTATTTTCTCAAAGGCAGGCACTAAAATTTTAAAAGTTAGAATTACAGGAAAGAAGCCAGTCATGGTGGTGGTTCATGCCTATAATCCCAGTACTTTTGGAGGCTGATGCAGGCGGATCCCTTAAGGCCAGGATTTCAATACCAGCTTGGGCAACATAGCAAGACTCCATTCTCTTAAAAAAAAAAATAATAGCTGGGCAAAGTGGTATGCACTTGTGTCCCAGCTACTCAGGAGGCTGAGGTGAGAGGATCGAGGCTGTTGTGAGCGGTGATTGCACCACTGCACTTCAGCTAGGCTACAGAGTGAGACCCTGTCTCAAAAAAAAACAAAAACAAACTTCTGAGCATAAATTTGACTAGAAACACAGGAGAGAAAAACACGTAGCAACAGAATTAACATAATTAGCTTTCTTTTCTAATAGTGGATTAAGGAGCATGTAATTATTTTTACTTTAATTATGATACATAAATTATATTAGCCATCTTGATATACTTTTAGTGTTTATGTGGATTATCTTGCTTTGGCTTCAACATAGTCATATAGCATAGGTGATATTCTTATCCCTACTTTGCTGATTACAAAACAAGCACTGAGATTAACTCATAAAGCTGAGCTCAGTATCACTTCCTGGAAGTCTCACAACAGTGCCTGTGTTCTTAATTTCTACAGGATACCACCTCCTAAATTATGCATACACCTTTAAATCTGCCTTCGTCGCTGAGTAATTCTTTTTTTTTTTTTCTTTTGAGTTGGAGCCTCACTCCATGGCCCAGGCTGGAGTGCAGTGGCACTCTCACAGCCACCCCAGTGTTGACCTACTGTGCTCTGGTGATCCTTCCATCTCAGCCTTCCAAGTAGCCGGAACTACAGGCGTGCGCTACCATGCCTGGCTGATTTTTTTATTTCTTGTAGAGATGAGGTCTCGCCAAGTTGCCCAAGCTGGTCTCGAACCCTCAGGCTCAGGCAATCCACTCACTTCGGCCTCCCAAAGTACAGTGATTACAGGCTGAGCCACCGAGCCCAGCCACTGAGTAATTCTGTTAAGGTTGTTTTCATCAATTATATGGTTTAATAACATCCTTATTAATAATGGAATAATATGTCACGTTATAGCTGACTGTAATATATATATTTTTTAATTAATTAATTAATTTATTTTTATTTTTTTTGAGTTGGAGTCTCACTCTGTTGCCCAGACTGGAGTGCAGTGGCCACTCCCGGCCACCGCAGCCTCGACCTTCTGGTCCCTGGCAATCCTTCCGCCTCAGCCTTCCAAGTAGCCGGAATTACAGGCACGTGCTACCATGCCCAACTGATCTTTTTATTTATTGTAGAGATGAGATCTCGCCAAGTTGCCCAGGTGGGTCTCGAACCTGTGGGCTCAGGCAATCCACTCACCTCAGCCTCCCAAGGCGCAGGATTACAGGCTGAGCCACGGAGCCCGGCTGACTGTAATATATTTAACCCATTGCCTACTCACATATTTTCTCTGATGAACATCCCTATCTTATATATTTCTATATTTTTGTATTATTTTTAGTTTCTAGAAGTGGTATTTTGTGATCAAAATTATACTTTTATCAAATGTCTACAATATGCCAGACCAAGAAATTGTAGTATTTGGGCTGATACAATAACTAAGTAGATGTAATTTCTTCCTACAAAATACTTACAATCTATGAAGAAATGTAAAATGTAAATAGACATAAGTTTAAGGCAGTGTGTGATAAAGTCATTGAAGAGATGTAGATGACTTGGTTTGTGAATTTATAAGAGATATCAAACTAGAGTTAACAAACAGGATATGAACAACTTATACTGAGCAAATGAGAACTCTATGGAAATAAGTGAATTGTATTCTATAACTTTTATACCTTATAGTTTTCTTTCTTTCTGATGATAGATGCATAGCAAAATTAATTGGAAAAGAACATTCAACAACTGGCTGGTTTAGGAACAAAATAAATACTTTTGGCAAAAAGACCTGAAATAAATCTGCACTGAGACAGTCATCCATTTATATAAGAGATTACTCAGGGACTGTTCCACATTTTTTTTGTCAGACAGAATTCAACATACTTGAGAAGTGTTAAGGTGAGTTCAGGTATTAGAATCCAAAGTAAACAAATAAAATATAAGCCATTCAATAAAACAGTCTTTATATAAAGAACAAAGAATTTTGTTGAATTTCCCCACACATATTTTGATTTACTGTGTACATTGTTGCGATGATGATGAAGTAAACTTTATTAAGGAAAAAAAGGCAACAAAAAAAATAGGATATGTTGATGTTAGATTTTGATCATGGCAAAAGTATATTTTACTTCCACTTTAGCCTTATTCAGTTGTCTCATGTTATTGAACAAAAACAACTGTATACATAGTGATTTATTTCTAAATCCCCAAAGAAGCAAAAACAACACTAAACACAACCAAAAATATAAGCATTGTTAATGTATGTATAAACATATAATTTCCAAATTTTGTCTACTGTTAGGATTGTCAGTCTTTCTCTTGGTATTAATATATTCATGTATTTAACAAAATTAAATGTATTGGTCAATCTGATTTTTTCTGTTAACATTATTTTGGAATACTTCTCATGTCCTTAAATCTTTTTCTCAACTTTACATTTCATGACTGCTTTGTAGTTATTGACAGTGATAGCTTCTCAAATATTTAACTAGTACAATTTGCCACACTTCAAATGCTGAATATTCCTTGCTCATCTCCAATATTTTTATCAACTTCATCAAATTTCCAGACCACAGAAAAGTGTCTTGTTTTCATCCTTGAAGGTAGGAATGGAAAGAAGTAGATCTGCTCGAAGGAGGACAGAGCTTCCCAATTATAGGTCCACATTTGCTTAACCAAAATGGTACATTGGCCAGAAATTTTCCTGCTGAAGCATGTGAGTCTTAGATATGACTCTATGTAGCTGAGACCCCTGGGAGTTGAGGGAGGAAATGGGTTTATTCAGAATCTCAATCTTTCCAAATTGAATGTAATTTGGAGATAATTTGGAACCTGGAACCTGAAATGTAAGAACATAATGGTAATATTAACATAAGTCTTGCAGGGAAAATTAAAGGAGCTGATTTTGGGGTCTTTCTCTTCTCCCAGGTCTAGGTTCTGTAGAATTTATGCTTTTCTGGTAGAGGAACCCTGAGGACTGATCTGCTCTTACAGGTCTAAAACCATGGCCCATGTAAGTGGATGTTTCTTTCCCTGAAATATATGTGTGTTTTAGATCCTAGAAGTATTTTCATTCATTTTCCTAAAATTTCCCAGTATCTTCCCTATGTAGATCACTCTAAACTAACTAGTGTTTGTGTCATTGCTAACCACATTATTTACATATCTTAAGAGCCTATACTTCTATTAAGGGCAGTGATGGAGCATTTCCCTTGAAAGAGTTTAGTCCTTGGAAGTAAAGATTTATGCTTTAAGGGTCAGGTCTGTAGTTTGGCAAGATAAGGACAATAGATCTATTTGATCATCCATGAAAAGACTGAAATTTTCTGCAAACCTGAGATCTCTATGTAGATAAGATGGTATTTGGCAATGAATGACTTGAATCTTAATGTAGGGTAAAATCTCATGCTTTCTAATTAGTGCATAATTTGGGCTTCTAATATTGAGCTCACAGATTTGATAGGAAAAACCATGAGAAATAAATACCAAGGCTATTTTGTCATTGAATGGGACATGCTAAGCTTGGATGACATCTATATAATTGATCAGCCTTCCTCAGTATTTTTAATTCAGTGTGTTAGTTATCATTTTCTCCCTAAAAATTACCCTGAAACTTACAGGCTTCAAATAAACATTTATTAAGTCACAATTTCCAAAGTAAAAAAATCTAGATATGCCTTAGCTTCTATGTCTCTAACAAGACTGCAGTTAAGGTGTTTCTTAGTGCTATAGTTATCTTAAGGCTCAGTCAGATTCCAAGCTCATTCAAATGGTTGTTCGCAGAACCTCATGGGCTATTGGGCTGAAGTTCTTAGTTCCTCACTGACTGTGACTAGAGGCTGCTCTCTGTTTATCATCATGCTGTCCTCTCTATAGGACCACTGAAAATATGGCAGCTGGCTTCATCACAGTGAGCAAGTGAGACATCAAGATAGAGCAATACGGAAATCAGAGTATTTTGTATTGTAATATTCAAAGTGACATTCCATCACTTTTGCTATATTCTGTTTGTTATAAGTAACTAGGTTTAGCCCACACTCAAAGGGAAGGGATTATACAAAAGCATAAATACCAGGAGGTAGAGAGCATTGTTAATCATCTTTTAAGTTCCCACTACACTCAAAATAAGTAGTGTTCAGTGAAAGATAGTAGATGACAACAAAAATGAATGTCATTACATGTAGTAGGTGAACACAGAATCCTGTAATTGGGAAAGACCTTACAAATGTTGTGCAACCTAACTGCATCAATGATTAAATATGATAAATCCATAAAATATGATGTTATACACCAAAAAAATACGTGGATTTGTTGAAACAACTAAAAATGGTTATAAGTTCAGACATAATGAAGTACTTCGAACTTGAAGAAATTCTTAATTTTGCGCAAACCCAATTTTCTAAAATTTGCAGGAAAACATCCCATGATTCAATTTTTCTCTTCTCTTAAAAGGAAAAATTTTGGCCAGGCTCAATGGCTCAGCCTGTAATCCCAGCACTTTGGGAGACCACGGCAGGTAGATTGCCTGAGCCCGCGGGTTCAAACCAGCCTGGGCAACTTGGTGAGACCTCGTCTCTACAATAAATTTTTTTAAAAAAAATTAGCTGGACGTGGTAGCATGCGGCTGTAGTTGCAGCTACTTGGAAGGCTGAGGCGGAAGGATTGCCAGAATCCAGCAGGTCAAAGCTGGGCTGGCTGTGAGTGTGTCACTGCACTCCAGCCTGGGCGACAGAGTGAGACTCCAACTCAAAAAGGGGGGGGATTTTTATTAAACTCATATTTATTGAGAATTTATAAGGCAGATACCACTTGGGCATTATGCTTATGTTTACTGTTGAGTTTAGTAGGGAAACATTATTTTGTCCACTCTCTAAAGGTTCATATATTTAGAGGTATCCCAGAGTACATAAAAAGGTTTGCTTATATCAGTGCCTTTTTCAAAAATATGTATTCATTCTGCTTCATTCCTCTTCCAGATCATAGATTTCTAGCCTACATGCTTCCCACGTTGCTCTTTTCCTGCAGTGCAGTTCAGTCCTTCATCCCCTCTGCTTCCACTTTCAAAATATTTTCTTTAATTTCCCCAGTAATTCATAGGTTTGCCATTTCAGGAATCAATGACATTCAGTGATGTGGCCGTAGACTTCTCTCAGCAGGAGTGGGAATGTCTTGACCCTGTTCAGAAGACCTTGTACCGGGATGTGATGATGGAGAACTATGGCAACTTGGTCTCATTGGGTATGATTATCATCCTCAAGTAGTCTAGAATAATTTAGAATCTGTTATCTAGGATATGTGTTCTTTTCATTGTGATTTCTAGGGCTTTCAGGAAACTAGTTAAATTTCTCTTCCTTGATCCTGTCAAAGTGGTTTGAGCTTTGTTGGGTTGGAAACGGCAACTGCATTAAACACCTTCATTTTCTCGATCCTTCAGTGACATCCATACCTCCCTCTGGTCCTTCCTGTATTTTCTTCTCTACCATTATGACCAAGGAGCTAGATTAAAATTCTTTGGTATATAATGTATAGCTATTGTTTAAAAATCCAGTTTTCTTGTTTATTTGTGCTCAGAATTGCTGTAGTACTACATTTTATTATCTGATTCCCTTGCAGAGATATCAGCTTGACACAAGGTCTTGGATTACTCTCATTGTTAAATGATCCTCTATGATTAATATGGTAGATTAAATAAATGAAATTTATTTAAAGCTGAAGCAAAAACAATCCATTTCCCAAGACAGAGTTCCTCTGTTTTGTGGTTAAAACTTGTAATTCATGAAAATTACATTTAAGATGGAACAAATATCTTATAGCTATCTCTTCTTGTGTTAATATGAACAATAATGATAATATCAATAATATCAATAGTTAACATTGTGGTTACTATGTACTAGTTAGTGTTCAAAGCACATATATAATTTAACTGGTTTAAATAACAGAAGATTAACTAACCTAATCCTTCCAACAGTCCTATTATTATCCCCATTTTAGAAGTTAGAATACTGAGGAACAGTGAGAATACTGAGAAACCTTACCCAAGGTCACACACAATGTAAGGTTGCAAAGATAGAAATTTATTCCAGGCTCCAGAATCTGTGTTTTCAACCACATTATACTTCCTCTCTAGAGTTAAAGGACATATGAGTTAAATTTTAAAGAAACAGGAAAACAATAACTCTACCATATTTAATAGATCTCTTGTTCTTTAATCCTTTCACTTGTCTCTTCTATAAAATTTTATTCAATGGTTTTTAGCCTTTATTATAATTTTTATTTTACAAGTCAAAATTAATTTTCATATCCCGTGACATTTCTTTTCTTTGTAAGCAGGACATTCCATTTCTAAGCCAGATGTAATTGCCTTACTGGAGCAAGGAAAAGAGCCCTGGGTAGTTACGAAGGAAGAAACCAGAAGATGTTGTACAGGTAAGTAAGAGGAAGTCAGGCAAGGGAAGCTATCTCTGTAAGTAAAAGCCAAAGTGGTTAAGAAGGATACATATTTTTGAAATGTTGGTTGGAAAGCTTCCTTCTCAGTAGAGAAAAGGCTTGCATTGTGGCGAGGAAATGCATATCTCAGCATGAGATACATCCAGTGAATTTAATGTTTACTTCATTAACTACTTACCATGTTATTTTTCTCTTATTTCCCTACCAATTCAGTGACAGTCACTCTCCTTCTTCTGTAGTGCAGCCGTTTTACCTTGATAAAATTATCTTGGCTCCTAATACTTTTCAGATTTTCTTTTACATGTAGATTTATATATGTGGCTCCACTCACTAAAAATACATTCATTTTTTATATCTGGCAAATATTTGAGTAGTCTGATTTTAGCACTTGCTTAGACAATCCAATAATACTGAATTAGACAGATCATGTTTTTGTACTCATGGGGATTATATTTATTAAGAAAGATGGGGCAACCCCCTCGGGTCCTCTCCCACTGTGGGAGCTTTTCTGTCCTCTTAATAAATCTTGTTTTCTCACTTTAAAAAAATAAAAAAAGATGTAAACATGAAATATGTAGATAAATAATATTAGGTAGTGAAGTGTATCATGAAAGATATAAAACAAGGATTTGCCAAGAATACGACATATTTAAGTAAGGTAGGATACAGAAACCCTTTTCTTAGAAGATAATGTTTTTGCAGAAACATGAAGTAACAGCTCGGGTCTTTGGAGTGTATAAACAAAAGCATTCCAAGGAGAGTGAACTAACCACACTTGCAAAATTCCTTAAGGGGGAATGAGGTGTTTGTGTTTGAGGAGTAGCAGGTAAATCTAAACAGTTAAGTGAGAGGTGATTAATGTGACATGAAGTCAGCATGTTAGGAGATCCTTTAAGTGTGATTTATCATGAAGAATTAGGTTTGTTTCTAAATGTAATTAGGAACCATAATGTGATTTAAGCCTTTTATCTTTCTTTATATTTTTTTAAATTACATCTTTTTATTAAATCATAAGACTTATACAGACATCTAAATAAAACTAGTATAGATTGCTGAGTTACTTTTATATCCTTTGCAAATACCTCTTAATTCTTATTTGTCTTAACATTTATCTATTGGACTTATTCTTGAATGTCTTTCAAGGTTGGTATTCTGAGATTATTTTTTCTTTTATATCTATTTATACATTCTGTCTCTTAATTTCTTGTTTTTTCTGATTCTGATTTATTGCTCTTTCATATCTCAAAGTATTTATATCTGGCAAATATTTGAGTAGTTTATAAATAGAATTATATAGTTTTTCACTGTTTTGGGGGCATACTTCAAATGTCTTTATATAGTTTTTGTAACTGTCATTAACTTTCTTCTTTATATAATAATTTCTTGTGTGGAAATTGGTCTTAGGCCTTTTTTGGGTCACTTATATGTGAGATTCATTTTTTTCAACTTTGAGAAAGCGGTAGATTCAGGATGCCTTTTCTGAGTTTATGGCTTTAGAGCTCCCTCTTTTGTGATTTTTGTATGAGTTTTCAAATTATCTTGGCTGAGAGAAGAAATAGAGCTATTTAGGAGTACAGTTTTATATACTATTGTAATTAAGTTGGTATTAATCTGATTTAGGTTGTTATAAATTTAGATGTTAATTTTAATCTTTAAGAAAACCATTAAGAAAAAAGCTTACAGAATATACAGCAAAAGAAAGGATAGGGGAATTCAGGTGGTATCCAAGAAAATATCTATTTAACACAAAAGGAATTAACAATGGAAAAATAAAGGGAATAAAAGACAGAAGAGACATATAGTAAATAAGTAGCCAAATTTCAGATGTAAATTTCACCAGTAATAACACTAAATGTAAAGTGAATATACAATTAAAAGCCCTAAATTGGCAGAATAGATTTTATAAAAGAAAGCATGATCTGTTTATCTAACAAGAAACACATTTTGGAGTCATAGATACAATAAATAGGTTAAAAGTAAAGGATGGAAAAGATATAGTATGCAAAGAGTACTTAAAAGAGTAGAGTGGCTCTGCTTATATCAGACAAAATAGACTGTAAGGCAAAAAAAAAGGAAAAAGATATAGTCTAAAAACAGTAACTAAAAGAGTGACTGGAGTATCTACTCTTATTAGAAAAAAATAGACCTTAAGTATGTTCCCTGACCACAATTAAATGAAATGAAAACTTAATAACAAAAGGGAATTTGGACAACTTAATAATATGTGGCAATTATACACACACCCTTAAGCAATTGCTAGGTCAGTAGAAATAATGAGAAATAAATACTTTGTGATGGATAAAAATGAAAAAACAATGTACCAAAATTTATGGGATGCAACTAAAGTCATGCTGAGAGGAAAATGTATAGCTGTAAACCCCATATTAAAAAAAGATCTCAAGTCAGTATCTAAGCTCTCTCTCAAGAAACCAGAATAAATAAATAAATAAACAAATAAAATGAAGAAACCAGAAAAAAGCACAAACTAAACTCAAATCAAGCAGAAGGAAAGAAATAATAAAGATCAGAGTGGAGATAAATAAAATTTAAAAATAGTAGAGAAAAGTAATAAACTAAAAGTTTGTTCTCTGAAAAGATAAAGAAAGTTGGCAAACTTTTAGATAGAGAGATGAAAAAAAAAGAGAAGTCTCAAATTACTAAAATGAGGAATGAAAGAGGAGGCATTTTTACTGACCTGTTGTTTTATTTGTTTATTTTCTGGTTTCTTAAGAGAGAGCTTAGTTACTGATTTTGAGACCTTTTTTAAATATGGGGTTTACAGCTATACATTTTCCTCTTAGAAAAAACATATTATAAGAGAAAGTTATGAATAACTGAATGCCAACAAACTGTGCAACCTAGAAAGAATAGATTTAAACAAAGATCCAAATTCCAAAAACTGAATAAAAAAGAAATAGAAAATCTGGGGAAAAAGTGCATAGATACATTTATAGAGATTAAATCAGGAAGTGAGAAACTTCCTATAAGAAACAGGTAGTCCTAGATTGCTTTTTTGGTAATTTTTACTTATTTATTTATTTATTTATTTATTTTTTATTTTTTTATTATTTTTTTTTTTTTTGAGTCGGAGTCTCACTCTGTCGCCCAGACTGGAGTGCAGTGGCCGCTCCCGGCCACCGCAGCCTCGACCGCTGGGCTCCAGCGATCCTTCCGCCTCAGCCTTCCGAGTAGCCGGAATTACAGGCGTGCACTACCACGCCCGGCTGATTTTTTTGATTTATTGTAGAGATGAGGTCTCGCTGCCCAGGCGGGTCTCGAACCCGCGGGCTCAGGCAATCCACTCACCTCAGCCTCCCAAAGGCACGGGATTACAGGCTGAGCCACCGAGCCCGGCATTTTTTTTTTTTTTTTTGAGTCAGGTCTCAGTCTGTTGCCCAGGTTGGAATGCAATGGCATGATCATGGCTCACTGCAATCTCAACCTCCTGGGCTCATGTGATTTTCCTACCTCAGCTAGGATTACAGGCTGAGCCACTATGCCTGGTCCGTCTTTGGTAAATTCTACCAAATGTTTGAATAAGTATTTACACCATGGGCTGAGCATGGTGCTCATACCTGCGAGTCTACACTTTGGGAGGCTAAGGCAGGATGATTGCTTGAGCTCAGGAGTTCCAGACCAGTCTAGGCAACATCTCTACAAAAAATTAACTGAGCATGGAGGTGTGTGCCTGTAGTCCCAGCTACTCAGAAGGTTGAGGTAGAAGGATTGCTTGAGCCTAAAAGGTTGAGGCTGGGGTGAACCATGATCATGCCACTGTATTCCAACCTGGGTGACAGAATGAGACTCTGACTCAAAGAAAAAAAAGAATTCAAGACCTGGCATGGTGGCTCAGGCCTATAACCCCAGCACTTTGGGAAGCCAAGACAAGAGGACCGCTTGAGCCCAGGAATTCCAGACCAGCTTGAGTAACATATCAAGATCTCGTCTCTACACAAAACATCAAAAAAATTAACTAGATGTAGATGTGCATGCTTGTAGTCCCAACTACTCGGTAGGCTGAGGCAGGAGGATCACTTGAGCCCAGGAAATCGAGGCTGTAGTAAGCTGTGATCTTGCCACTACATTCCAGCCTGGGCAACAGAATGACATGCTGACTCAAAAAAAGGGGAAAAAAAAGTTAACACCAGTCATTCAGAAAGTCTTCCAAAAATAGCAGATAAGGGAACACTTCCACACTTATTCCTTGAGGCCAGTATTATAATGATACCAAAATCAGACAAACACATCACAGTGAAAGAAAACTATGAACCAATATCTTTTATGAATATAGATCCAAAAACATCCATTATACTACTAGCAAACCAAATGCAGCAATATATAAAAAGAATCATAACCATTATAATGACCAGGTGGAATTTATTCCAGTAATGCCAGGTTGGTTTAACAATGGAAATCACTTAATATAATACCTCCTGTCTCTAGAATAAAGGATAAAAACCACACCATTATCCCAACAGATGCAGAAAAGGCATTTGACAAGTTCTATACCCTTTTATGATAAAAGTTTAACAAAATAGGACCAAAAAGGAACTTCCTCAGCCTGTAACGACAATTAAAAAAAAAACCTTAGTTAACATCATATTTAATAATGAAAAATTGAAAGCTTTCCCCCTAAAAGCAGGAACAAGAGGATATCCACTTTAACACCGCTTTAGCATGGTACTGGAGGTGGTAGCCAGGCTAATTAAACAAGACAATGAAATAAAAGGTATGTAGTTTAGAAAGGAAGAAGAAAAACTATGTCTGTTTCCCAATGATATGATCTGATATATAGAAAATGATAAGTAATCCTCAGAAAAAAATGTAGCTAATAAATTTGCCATGGTAACAAGATACAAGATACGTAATTAAAAACCAACTGTATTTTTCCATACATATAATTAATCCCAAAATGAAGTTAAGAAAACAATTCTATTTATAATAATAATAAAAATACAAAACACTAGCAAATTTAACAAAAAAGTGCAGTCTTGCTCAGTGAAACCTACAAAATATCGGGAAATAAAGAATATCTAAATAAATGGAGGGATATTTCATATTAATGAATCAGAATACTCGCTATTGTTAAGATGGCGATATTCCTCCAAATGATGTAGCGATACACTGCAATCCCTATCAAACTGTGAGCTGACTGGACTGTAGAAATTGACAAGCTGAATCTAAAATGTATAAATTAATGCAAAGGATCCAGAATTGAGGAGGGAGAAGCTTTAAGATGAGGAAAATAGGAAGAACCACACTTTACAATTTCAAAATGTACTGTAAAGCTATAGTAATCAAAGCTACTAGCATATAGGATTAGCATAAGGATTGGACTCATTCATAAGAAGTTCATATTTTTTTTTTCTGATTGGGGTCTCAATCTGTTGCTTAGGCTGGCGTACGGGGACAGGATCACAGCTCACCACAGCCTTAACTTCCTGAGCTCAGGCACTCCTTCTGCCTCAGCCCCATGAGTAGCTTGGGGCTATAGGTGGGTGCCACCACGCCCAGCTAATTTTATTTATTATTTTTGTAGAAACAAGGTCTCACTATGTTGCCCAAGCTGGTCTCAAATTTCTTAGCTCAAGCAATTCTCCTGCCTTGGCCTCCCAAAATACTGGGATTACAGGCATGAACCACAACACCCAACCTAAAATTTATTTAAACCACAAAAAGACAAAATAACCCAATAAAAAGTTGGACAAAGGGTTTGACTAGACATTTTTCCAGAGAAAATATACAAATAGCCAATGAACACATGAAAAGATGACTTAGCATCATTAGTCATTAGGAAAAAGCTAATCAAAACCATAATTAGATAACACTGGACATCCACTAAGATGGCTGAATAACAAAATAAAAAGTACAATTGAGGATTGAGAGTAATTGGAACCCTCATACATTGCTAGTAGAATGTAAACTGATCAGCCACGTTGGAAAGCAGCCGTTCCTTAAACTGTGAAACAGAGTTACCATATGACCCAGCAGGTTGCACTCCCTTACCATCTTTATGTCTTTGCCCAAATATCACCCTTTGGTAGAGCTTTGTCAGTGAGCCATTCCCCCAATCCCAGCTCTCCCTGGCCACCTCCCCAACTTCATTTTCTTCTTGAAGCAGTTTCTGTCTTCTGGCATGTGATGTACTTGTTTACCAAATAAGACAAAGCCAGTCTTTTTTTCCTATATCTTTCATTTATAATTAAATACAAACTTTAGAGAATCAGAAGCCCACATCTCACAAAAACTTGTACATGAGTGTTCATGGCAACATTATGCATAATAACCTAACAGTGGAAACAACCCACATGTCCCACTATAATCAAGATATATAACATTTATATTGCTCAAAGGTTTCTATTGTGTCCCCAGTCAATTCCCAGCCATCATTCTCACCTCCATCCAAACAACCAACTGCTCAACTTTATACAATTTTGTAAACATGTAATTATATAATATGTACTCTGTTGTGTTTTGCTTCCCTTGCTCTGTGTAATGATTTTAGGGTTTATCTATATTGCTCTATGTATCATTAGTTTATGTTTTTGCTAAGTAGTATTTTATTATAGGGATATTCATGTCTTCTTTTCTTTCTTTTCTGAGTAGAGTCTCACTCTGTCACCTAGGCTGGAGTGCAGTGACTCACTCAGGGCCACCACAGCCTCGACCTGTTGAGCTCAAGTGATCCTTCTGCCTCAGCCTTCTAAGTAACTGGAACCACATGCACATGCTACCACACCTGGCTAATTTTTCGAATTATTGTAGAGACAACGTCTTGCCCAAGGCTGGTTTCAAACCCTTGGACTCAGGCAATTTTCTTACCTCCATCTCCCAAAGTGCTGGGATTACAGGAGTGAGTCACCACGGAATATACCACAATTTCTTCTGTGACCACTTACCTACTGATGGAGCTTTGGGTTGTTTAGAGTTTGAAGTTATAATGAGAGTAGCTGTTGTGAACATTTGCTCACATATATACTCTTATGTGGACCCATGTTTTTATTTGTATAGGGTAAATACTTAAGAGTTGTATTGATAAATAGTAAGTATATGTTTAGCTGTTTAGGAAAATTCCAATGAGTTTTCCAGAGTGGTTGTCTCATTTTATATTGTTCCATTTATCTGGCTCCATATCCTTTTCAATACTTGGTATTGTCAGTCCTTTTAATTCTAAACATTATAGTGGGGTATAGTGATATCTTATTGTGGTTTTAATTTACAGTTCATTGGTGATTAATGATCTTGAGCTGCCTTTGTGAGCTTCTTTTACTCATTAATAATTTACATGATTTAGAGTGTTTGTGTAAATGTTTTATAATTTGAAAACATTATTATTGTATATTTGAAGTATAACATTTCTGAATTTGGGGTACTGGTCCTTTTGTAACACTAAAAATATTTTCTTTCATAGAGTGACTTGCCTATTTTGTTAACAATAATTTGTAAGGAACAAAAGTTTAATTTTCATAAATACCAATGTATCAAATTACTCTTTTATGATTTTTCTGGTATCTTATCTAAGAAATCTTTGCCTATCCCAAGGTGACATAGTTTTGTGCTTATTTTTTTTTTTTTTTTAAGTTTTATGATTTTTACTTTTCTTTTTAGACTTGTATCCATTTTGAGTTTTGTTTTGTCTTTTTAATGGTCTAAGTAGGTGGCAGGGCTCATTTATTCCCCATCGCATTGTTTCGGCACCTTTTTCAAAAGTCAAATCATTGTATAAACATATCTATTTCTGGTCTCTATTCTGTTTCGTTAGTATAGTGATCTATTCTTATACCACTGGTACTCGTAGTGGGGAACCTGGGTCAACGGCATCAGCATTACTAGAAACTTTTAGAAATGCAAATACTCCACTCCTATTGAGAAACTCTGGGGTGGTCTCTGGCAATCTGTGTTTAATTTTAAAGACCTCTAGGTGATCCTTACACATATCAAAGTTCATGAGCCTCTGTCTATGCCAGTACCACATACCCAAGTCTTGTAAGCCATCCAGTTTTGTTCTTTTTTAGATTGCTTTGGGTAGTCTTAAGTCTTTTACAATCCTCTATAAATTTTAGAATCAGCTTACCAATTTATATTTTTAAAGTCTGCTCTTACTGTAATTGAGATTGTGTTAGATAAATTTGAGGATAATTGAAATTGTAAACATACAATTTCAAGTGTATGTTTTCTCTTTCTCTGTAGATCTTTCAGTTGTGTCTCTCAGTTGTTTGTGTACTACTTCTTCTGTAAAATTTATTCTAATTTTTTTTATATTTTGAAGCTGCTCTAAATGTTTAAAGTTCAGTTTGCAATGTTTGCTGCTAGTGTAAAAAAAATATTGGTTTTTATATTTTAAGTTTTGATTATATGCTCTTCCCGAATGTATTAGTTCTTTTGTAGATTATATAATCTGCCAACAGACACTTAATTCTTCCTTTCTGATTTTTATTGTCTTATATTTCTCTTCCTTGGTTGAAGCGATTAGGGCCTTCAGTGCAACGCTGAATAGACATGGATAAGCTGTTTTCCTTGCTTTACTCCTGATTAGTAAGTCAATAGTAAGACTAACGTTTACCGTAGACTTTTTATCTTACCTTAATTTATTCCTTCTCTAGTACTCTTCCTTTCACTAAGAACATCTGAGTTTCTAACCTATATAATTTTCCTTCTCTGAATTATTCTCCATGTCATTTGCATTCTCACCAGCAACGTATGAAAGTTCTAGTTGGTCAGTGTCTTCACCATTACTTGCTATTATCAGGTTTAATTTGCCTTTCTTTGATGACTAATGATGCTGAGCACTTTTCATGTGCTTATTTACCATCTGTATCTTTTATTGGGGAAAATGATTTTTTTTTTTACTTTTAAAGATGTAGGGTAGGCAACCCCCTCGGGTCCCCTCCCACTGTGGGAGCTTTTCTGTCTTAATAAATCCTGCTTTCTCAAAACCAAAAATAAGATGTAGGATACAATTCAGGATTAGGTCTACAAGTACATTCAGATTGTTGTGTAACCATTACCACCACCCAGCTAGAAAACTCTTTTCATTTTACAACTTTGAAACTCTATACTCACTGAACAGTAACTCCCCACACCTCTCTTCCTCCAATTCTAGGCATCCACCATTGTACTTTCTGTCACTATAAACATGAATGCTCAATAGGATCATTCAGTATTTGCTTTTTTATGACTGGCTTATTTATAGCCACCCCTGATCTTCTTTTCCATCCTTTCCCTTTTAACCAATATGTGTCTCTAGGTCTCAAGAGAACCTCTTGTAGACAGCATATAGTTGGAATTTTTTTTTTTTTTTATGAGTTGGAATCTCACTCTGTCACCCAGACTGGAGTGCAGTGGCCGCTCCTGGCCACTGCAGCCTCGACCTGCTGGGCTCCGGCGATCCTTCTGCCTCAGCCTTCCGAGTAGCCAGAATTACAGGCATGTGCTACCACGCCTGGCTGATTTTTTTTATTTATTGTATAGATGAGGTCTCGCCAAGTTGCCCAGGTGAGTCTAAAACCCGCGGACTCAGGCAATCCTCTCACCTCAGCCCCCCAAAGCACGGGATTACAGGCTGAGCCACCGACCCCAGCTAATTGGAAAATTTTTATGTACCATTCTGCTAATCTCTGTTTTCTGATTGGAGAGTTTAATCCATTTATATTCAAGGTAATTACTGATATAAAGGGACTTGTATCATTTTGCTATTTATTTTCTATATGCCTTAGGCATTTTTTATCCTTCATTTCCTATATTATTCTCTTCTTTTGTGCTCAATTCACTTTTTTTTCAGTGAAATGTTTTAGTTACTTTCTCATTTTCCTTTAGTTACCATGGAGATACATTTACCATCCCAATGTTATGACACTCTAATTCAAATTGATAGCAGTTTAACTTGAATGACATACAAAAACTGCTCATTTATAGTGCTATAACCACATTCTTTTAGTAGTTGATGTTATACAATTGCATCTTTATACATTGTGTCCCCCAAAAATGAATAACTTTTTATTGCATTAACCTCTTAAATTATGTAGAAAACAAAATGCAGAATTACTAACCAAAGTTGAAATAATGCTAGCATTTTTTAAAAACTGAGATAACTACTTTACAAAACTTCACGTTACTGTCTAGTGTTCTTTTATTTCAACCTGAAGGACTTTTTTTACTGTTTCTTGCAGGACAGTTCTAGTGGTAATGAACTCTCTTAACTTTTCTTTATCTGAAATGTCTTCATTTCTCTGTTTTGTTTTTTTTGAGTTAGAGTCTCACTCTGTTGCCCAGACTGGAGTGCAGTGGCACACTCCTGGCCCCCGCAGCCTCGACCTACTGGGCTCCGGCGATCCTTCCGCCTCAGCCTTCCAAGAAGCTGGAACTACAGGCACGCGCTACCATGCCCGGCTAATTTTTGATTTTTATTGTAGAGATGAGGTCTCGCCAAGTTGCCCAGGTGGGTCTCGAACCCGCAGGCTCAGGCAAGCCACTCACCTCGGCCTCCCAAAGCGCAGGATTACAGGCTGAGCCACCGAACCTGGCCTCTCTGTATTTTTTTTAAGAGACAAGGTCTCACTCTCTTGCCCAGGTTGGAGTACAGTGGCACGCTCATAGCTCACTGCTTCCTCAAACTCCTGGGCTCTGGTGATTCTCCAACCTTAGCCCCCTGAGTATCTGAGACTACAAGTGCCTGTCACCACACCTAACTGATTAAAAAAGAAATTGTTTTTGTAGAGACATGGCTGTGCTGCGTTGTCCAGGTTGGTCTCAAATTTCTGGGCCCAAGTGATCCTTCCACCTTTCCTTCCCAAAGTGCTATGATTATAGGCATGAGCCATCACCCCCAACTTCTCCATATGTTTGAAGGATGAGTTTGTTAAATAGGATTCTTGGTGGACAGGTGTTTTTTGTTTTTGTTTTTGTTTTCTTATGACTCTTTGAATATATTAGTCCACTGCCTTCTGACTTTCAAAGTTTTTGAAGAGATTTCTGCTTATCATCTTATTGAGGATCCCTTTTATGTGATGAGTTAGTTGCTTCTCTCTTGCTACTTTCAAGTATCTCTCTTTGTGTTAGCTTTCAACAGTTTGATTATAATGTATCTTGGAGTGGGCCTCTCTAAGTCCATCTTTTTTTTTTTTTTTTTTTTTTTTGAGTTGGAGTCTCACTCTGTTGCCCAGACTGGAGTGCAGTGGCCACTCCCAGCCACCGCAGCCTAGACCTGCTGGGCTCTGGCGATCCTTCCGCCTCAGCCTCTAAGTCCATCTTAATTGCAGTTTGTTAAGCTTCTGGGGTATTTATATTCATGTCTTCTATCAAATTTGGGACATTTTTGGCATTTCTTCTAATCTCTCTGTTCCTTTCTCCTTTCCTTCTGAAATTTCCATAGTACATATGTTGTTATGCTTGATGGTGTCCTTTCTTTGGGGAAAATTTCTGTTGGTTTATTTTTTTTCCCTTTGAATGGGCCATACTTTCCTGTTTCTTTATGTGTTCTGTGATTTTTTTGTTGAAAACCACATATTTTAGTCCAATAATGAACAGGAAATCGGATTCTCACCTTTTTCAGAATCTGTACCGCCAAAATTGAAAACAGAAACTAGAAATCAAATATCCGAGTTTTGGAGGACAGCATCCTTATGCCCCACCCTGGCTCCCTTAAGCTGCCTGCAAACTGCTCCAGGAACACATGTATGGTTGCTGACCTCAGGACTAGGGGATGGGTAGCTGCTTTGAGCTGAAATTAACCAAAATTCACCACAAATTACCATCCATGTCTTTCCCCAGAAGCTAAACCTTTTAATATACTCCAGAGTTCCAAAATGGTCACATCAGATTCTGCCAGTGTGATTTTTGACTAGGTGGGGTGACAGGTTTCTAGTGTTTCCTACTCTGCCATCTTCCTAAAACCCTCTGTCATTATAACTTTATTTTAGAATTCTTTATGTCATTTCTAATAGATGAGTTTTCAGTTTTCTCTTATTGTACCATATTACTTCTTCTGATCAAGGAACAAAATGTTTTTCTTATTTCTTTTAGATTTGGAGTCAAGGTATGAAATAATCCACTATGGAAAGATGTATGTTTATAATAAACATTCATCTCTTAGTCTACATCAGAGAATTCAATATGGAGAGAAACCCTATGAATGTAAGGAATGTGGGAAGGCCTTTAGTCGTCATACAGAACTTCGAGTCCATCAAGTAATTCATACTGGTGAGAAACCCTATGAATGTCAGGAATGTGGGAAAGCATTTAGTCGTGTTACAGACCTTCGAGTCCATAAAGTAATTCATACTGGTGAGAAACCCTATCAATGTGAAGAGTGTGGGACCACTTTTAGTCGTCTTACAGACCTTAGAGTACATCATAGAATTCATACTGGTGAGAAACCCTATGAATGTGAAGAATGTGGGAAGGCCTTTAGCCGTGTCTCAAACCTTGCTCAACATGAAAGAGTTCATACCGGTGAGAAATCCTATATGTGTCATGACTGTGGGAAGGCCTTTAGTGAAGTTGGAGGACTTAGAATACATCAGAGAATTCATACTGGTGAAAAACCCTATGAATGTAAAGAATGTGGGAAGGCTTTCAGTCAAGCCTCAAACCTTATACAACATGACAGAATTCATACTGGTGAAAAACCCTACGAATGTAAAAAATGTGGGAAGGCCTTTAGTCATACCTCACATCTTGTTAGACATGAGAGAATTCATACTGGTGAGAAACCCCATGAATGTAAAGAGTGTGGGAAAGCTTTTAGGAGTAGTCATCAACTTACTATACATTACAGATTTCATACTGGTGAGAAACCCTATGAATGTAAGGAATGTGGGAAGGCATTTAGTGTGTACGGACGACTTACCCGGCATGAGAGTATTCACAGTGGTGAGAAACCCTTTCAATGTAACAAATGCCGGAAGTCCTTTAGACTCAGGTCAAGTCTGAAAGTACATCAGAGTATTCATACTGGTGAGAAACCCTTTGAGTGTGACAAATGTGGGAAGTCTTTTAGACTTAGTTCAATCCTAAAAGTACATCAGAGAATTCATACCAGTGAGAGAATTTATGGCATATATATATAATAGACAATGTACAGTACATGAATGAATTTATACCACTGAGAAACAATTTGAGCAAAGAGAATGTGAGAAGGCTTTTACATGTGGTTCATTCAATTTTTATAAGACATCAGATCATTTATACTGGTATGAACGCTTTGGAATATAAAAATTTAAAGTCTTTTAGTTATGACCTAGTTGTTCAGATTGAGAGAACTTGTATTTTATATAACAAAGTATTTTATAGTATTCCTGTATGTTTCACTCTTCACTGGGTGGCCAGACAGCAGCCAAGATCAAAAGGCCAAAAAGTGCCATCCAGAGAAGAGACCAGTATATGGCTTGAGGTTGTGAAAGACGGACAACAAGCACACCAGGCTCAAGTGGTACAGCTTTTACTTAAAGCAAGAGAGAAAACAGAGTGCACAAGATTATGCCCCTTGCAATATGTCAGTCAACTGCACACATTTATAGGACCTCAACCTCAACATGGGGTCTGACATACAGAATGAGGGGGGACCATTGACATGTGCTTCAGCAGAGCAAAGGAGTGCACAGTGAGTCTGAAACAGGGAAATATAGTCCCACACAAGTTGATAAATCCAGTACAGGCTGCAAGGGCTATTTAATCTCATGGAGGGGAAACATTCCAGGCCTACAGTCCAATCTTTTTTTTTTTTTTAATGTGGAATGCTTCACGAATTTGCATGTCCAATCTTATGTGGCCATGTGGGGGCTGTAAGACTGTATGCACAAGACTGTCTTTCCCAACACTATGTATTATCAGATATTTATACAAAAAAAAACCTGAAGAGACTATACGAAACCCTTGTTTCTTTATGTTTTAGGCATAAAATCTTTCCAGCACAAATCAATTATTATTAAACTTGAGTAAATTTATGGCACAGAAAATCTCTGCTAATCTAACAGACATGGGAGACCCTTTAGCTTCTATATGTGTCTTAACAATCCTGATTGTCTTTTCACTCCTTATGGCTCATTTGTATATGGTGATAATAATACCTACATTATGGAGCTGTTACTAGAATTAAATCAGTTCATTTATGTGGAAAACTTGGAAAGTATCTGACATGTATTTTATGTTCAATAAATATTAGCTGCTATTTCTAGTATCATTATTTGTGTTATTACTAGAAGACTATTATAAGATAAAGACCTTATAGGTTTAATGAATTTAGGAAAGTTTTATGTAACTTCTTACCTCTTTTTGAATTTGAACTGTTTCTTACTGAACAACTCTGATAGAATGTAAAAACCCCAAGAGCATCTTCAGTCACATCTCTTAAGGTGAATCAAACAATCCTTTAGAATATGTGAAAATTTGTAAATCAGCCAGTAATTTACATTCCACAGCTACAATTCAATGTTGATTAGAAATTAACCAAAAAATAGTCATTTTGCAAATTTTCTCAAATTTATGAAAAACTGAAAACATAGATAAGTTAAAATAACAGCATAAGAAATATCTGTTAATAATAGTCTTGTGAGCTTTCTGTTTTGTGTGTATTTTACTATATAATTTGACAGTGTTAGAAATATGATGCTTCCATCTTACATATATGTCAATGCATCCTCTTAAAAAAAAAAGAGAAATTCCTACTTACCCAAAGTGCCATATAATGAACATATAAGGAACATAATAATTTCAAATTCTAGTATCTAATCCATATTCAGATTTTTAAAGATGTACAAGGAATGTCTTTTATACGTATCTTCAAACTAGTTTCTATTCTAGATTTGTGCATTTGGTTATTATAACACTTTAATCTGTTAATTTACAGCAATGACTGGGAAACTATGGCCTGCAGGCTTTATTGCAACCTGACACTGGATTTTGTAAAATTTTATTGCAATATTGTTATACTACTTTGTTTACATGTGGTCTGCACCTTTTTTCTTATGTATTTTGGAGAGTTTTTGTTTGATTATTTGAGTCATTGTCTTGTCATATTGCCTTGACTGGCCTCCAACTTCTGGACTCAAGTGATCCTCCTGCCTCAGCCTCCCCAGTAACTGGGACTACAGATGTGAACCACTGCAAACAGGTTATTTTTGTAAGACAAGGTCTTTTTTTGTCCAGGCTGGTCTCGAACTCCTGGCCTCAAGTGATCCTCCCACTTAGACCTCCCAAAGTGCTGGTATTATAAGCATAAACCACTAAGACTGACCTGAAACTGTTGTTTTCAACAAAGTTGTGTCATTGGTCTACAAGATCACTAGGGCTCAATGATTTTGTTGGAAGGATTCATGGGATTTAGAAGAGTTGCCATACTCAAGATTATGATGTAATTACAGTGAAGGGTACAGATTAAAATGAGCAAAGGAAGAAGGACATGGACAAAGTCCGGGAGAAACCAGGCACAAACTTCCAGGTTTCCCTTCCCATTAGAATCGCATGGGGACAGCACTTAATTCTTCCAACAATGATATTTGACAACATGTGCCAAATAAGGAATCTCATCTAAACCTTGGTGTCCATGGTGACTATGTGACTAAACTTTAACTACTGAATTTAACTGCTCAGTTTACAACCTCCCAGAATTCGAGCTTGCATACCATGGTTGAGAGCCTTAGGCACACAAAATAACCATTCACCATAAGTTGCATTTTTACACTGATACAACATTTGAAGTCAAGGACTCAGATTATTTCCCAGGGGCCAGTGAAAATACAGGCCATTTGTTAGAATGTACAGGACTGGAGCACTGTGGACCTGCTGAGTTAACCCTTTGCTGCACAGTTAGGCAGTATTGAGCAAATTTTTATTCCAGAAGACCCGATTACTTAAATATAAAGTATCCATGTAATAAATGATAGGTAGAGAAAATATACTGAAGACATGGAAAATATTTCAGAAATACTACTGGTAGAAAAAAAATCAAGTTACAAAACCACATTTGCAATATGATTCTATTTGTAAAATATATGCATAATTCAAAATAGAATTACAGACCATTAAAACTAATTAGACTGAAAACAATCTCTATAATACACCCATATATTAACAGTGTTTATCCTTTTGTTTTCATTTTCATGGAGTCTTTTGAGTGTATATAAAATAATTTTTAGTGTAGTTACCATGCCTTACTTGAAACATACACTAGGGTGCCCAAAAAATGTATACACATTTTAAGAAAGGAAAAACTATTAAAATCATAATACTCAATATATACCAATGGTAAAAGATGAATACAAGTCACATCTCACTACTGAAGTTGCAAGAGGTGCTCAAAATGGTTACCATCAGCATCCAGACACTCCTGACTACAGCAAACTAAAAGTAATACATAGGTAACATCTCTTAAAATGTGTATACATTTTTGGGGTCTCCCCAGTATATATATGAACTTTGTTTTATGGGGAAGCTATTCTCCAACAAGTAAATTCATCTTTAAAAACCATCTCTACTTGGTCTTAGAGAAATATAGTAAGTTCAGACTGTTTTGTTTAACTGGTTGTATTTCCTTTAGTTTCCCTGAACTTAAATTCCAAGATTCCTGTGTGTGTTCGTGCATATTGGATTTCTGTCCAAAAAAAGCGAATAGCATCCCTGAGTAGAGTTTGATGTGTATTGATGCTAGTCTCCTAACTACATCCTTTTCTGTCTCTTTTTTTTTTTTTTTTTTAAGTTGGAGTCTCACTCTGTTGCCCAGACTGGAGTGCAGTGGCATACTTCCAGGCACCGCAGCCTTGATCTGATAGGCTCCGGCAATCCTTCCACCTCAGCCTTCCAAGTAGCCGGAACTACAGGTGCATGCTACCAGGCCCGGCTAATTTTTGATTTATTGTAGAGACAAGGTCTCGCCAAGTTGCCCGGGCAGGTCTCGAACCCACGGGCTCCCAAAGTGCTGGGATTACAGGCTGAGCCACTGGGCTCAGCCCTTTTCTGTCTTCTTTACAAAACTATTTCCCACCCTCTTAGTCATGATGCTCTCTGGAGAACTACACAATTATGTTATCCCATTAGTCTCACTTTGCATCCAATATCATTAAAATAAAAATGTGTGGTTAAAGTGTACAGCATAAATTCCTTTTCTTCACCACAGGCTCACTAGTTGAGTATAATTTAATCATAATCAAATAGTGGTAATGCCAAAATGACATCAGTACCCTATAAAATCCCAAGTCACATCACCTGAATTTTGGTAGTGGTCTTTAATACATTTATTTCTATTCAGAGTTTACCTTATTAGATTATAAAATACTTTGAGGTAGCAACCATGTCATTTTCGTCTTCTCAGATTCTATGATTACATGGTCTGTTACACTGTTGGCACTTAGTAAAGCTCTGATTATTTTAACTCAGATTCTACTTCTAGAAATTACCTTAAAGAAACACACTCATGTGTTGCTTAACAATGGGAATACATTCTGAGAAATGCATCATTAGGTGATGTTATCATGCAAATATCAGAAAAGTACTTAAATAACCCTAGATAGTATAACCTATTTCTCCTAGGTTACAAAACTGTATAGCATATTACTGTACTGAACACTTTAGGCAGCTGTAATACAATGGTGAAGTATTTGTGTATCTAAACACAGAAAAGGTAAGGTATAAAAAAATGTATTAAAAATTTTACCAGCCCAAACAACTTGGTGAGACTTCATCTCTACATTAAAATTTAAAAAATAATTAACCAGGCATGGTAGGGCACCTGTAGTTCTGGCTACTTGGAAGGCTGATGCAGAAGGATCACTGGAGTCCAGCACGTAGACGTTGGAGTGGCCGTGAGTGCGCCACTACATTCCAGCCTGGGCGAGGGAGTGAGACTTGGACTCAAAAAAAAAAAAATTTTTTTTAAGGGTACACCTGTGTAGGGTATTTACCATGAATGAAGGTTGAAGGACTGGAAGTTGCTCTGGGAAGTGGAAAAGGGGCGAGTTAATGTGAAGACTTAGGACATTTCTGTATGCTGCTGTAAACTTTATAAACACTGTACACTTAGGTTACACTAAATTTATATAATATTTTTCTTTAATAAATTAAACAGCCTACTGTAACTTTTTTACTTTATGAGCTTTTTAATTTTTAAAAACTTTTGGACTCATAACACAGGTTAAAATGCAACACATTGTACAGTTGTAAATTTTCTTTATATTCTATAAGCTCTTTTCTATTTCAAATGTTTTTACTTTATATTTTTACCGTTTCCTTTTTTTTTTAATTTTTTATTTTTTTGAGTTGGAGTCTCACTCTGTCACGCAGACTGGAGTGCAGTGGTCGCTCCCGACCACTGCAGCTTCGACCTGCTGGGCTCTGGCAATCCTTCCACCTCAGCCTTCCAAGTAGCTGGAATTATAGGCACATACTCCTTCACCCGGCTAATTTTTGATTTATTGTAGAGATGAGGTCTCGCCAAGTTGCCCAGGTGGGTCTCGAACCTGTGGGCTCAGGCAATCCACTCACCTCAGCCTCCCAAAGTGCTGGGATTACAGGCTGAGCCACTGAGTCTGGCTCTTCTTTTTTTTTTTTCCATCAGGGTTTCACTCTTTCCCAGGCTGGAGTGCAATGGCACAATCACAGCTCACCACAGCCTCAACCTCCTGGGCTCAGGTGACCCTTCCACCTCAACCTCCTGAGTAGCTGGGACTACAAACATGCACCACCATGTCTGGCTAATTTTTTAAAAATTTTTTGTAGAGATGAGGTCTCGCTGTGTGGCCCAGGCTAGTCTCAAACTCCTGAATTCAATCAATCCTCCCGCCTCAGCCTTCCAAAATGTTGGAATTACAGGCATGAGCCACCATGCCCAGTCTTACTTTTATTTATTTATTTTTTTTACTTTTTAAACATTCTTGTTAAAAACTAAACATAAACACATACATATTAGCCTAGGCTTACACAGGGCCAGGATTATCAATATCACTCTCACTTCCACCTCTTAACTCATTGGAAGGTCTTCAGAGGCAATAATATGTATGAGCTGTCACCTATGATAATGATGCATTCTTCTGGAAGGGCCTGCCTGAGGTTGTTTTACTGTTAACCTTTTTTATGAGTAGTAGGAGTGTGCTCTAAAATAATGATTAAAAGTATAGTAAGTCCATAAACCAGTAAAATAGTTGTTTATTTCAAGTGTTATGTTCTTTACACACCAGCATCACCACAAACACATAAGTAATGCATTATGCTATATATGACGTTACCACATCACTAGACAATAGGGATTTTTCTGCTTCATAATAGTCTTATGGGACCACCATCATATATGTAGTCCATCATTGACCAAAATGTCATTATGCATTGCATGACTGTATTTGTAGAAATGTATACAATGCATGCCCAATGATGTTCAAAAAATATTTTTGATAAACAAAAATTTAAAACAAATCTAATAGTAGGGACAATGCGTTAATTTGGGTCTGCTACATGATGACAAATATACCGTTGTTAATCATTACTGATTTTAGTCTGAATTAACTGGTGGAAAAATGTATCCATAAAGAACTACTGAGAGCCGGGCTCAGTGGCTCAGCCTGTAATCCCGCGCCTTTGGGAGGCTGAGATGAGTGGATTGCCTGAGCCCGCGGGTTCGAGACCCGCCTGGACAGCGAGACCTCATCTCTACAATAAGTCAAAAAAAATCAGCCGGGCATGGTAGCGCATGCCTGTAATTCCGGCTACTTGGAAGGCTGAGGTGGAAGGATCGCCAGAGCCCAGCAGGCGAGGCTGCGGTGGCCGGGAGCGGCCACTGCACTCCGGTCTAGGTGACCGAGTGAGACTCCAACTCAAAAAAAAAAAAAAAAGAACTACTGAGGAAGGCAGTTGGAAGATAAATTTCCATAATTTGGAAGTTATATCCTGTAGAAATTAAGAACATAGGATCTGTTGTCAGATTTTCTAAATGCGAAACTCGTAGAGTTCATGACATCTGTTCTGTTCAACCTAACCAAGGCTGGGGTCACCCTAAAAGTGGTGGCAGGGGAGATACCGCAAGGAGCTCTATTCCAAGACAGGGCCTGTTGGGATTCCAAAAAAAGAAGCACTGGGCTCCAGGGTGATCAGTCCAGAGCATTTATTAGGGGAACTTACATTTACAGGTCTGCAGTCTTGATCGGGAACAGCAAGAAAAGACTTACCACTCAAAACGGACAGAATAATTCAAAGTAAAAGTGATCTGGAGAAAATCTCACATATATTTTGTGATACTGATTTGGAGACAGACTTTTGCAAGGATATCCAGCAAGAGAAATGCTAAAGAAGTATTTGGATGTAGCCTTCTAAATAATGTGGCGATCAGTAAAATAATACTAGACAAAAATGTGACAGATTTATTTTAAACATATATAATGAACATACAGATGAGACCAATATGTTTTGTCACTCAATAAAATAAAGATCAATAGTCTAAGATAAAAGGGAATGTTAAAAGAAAAACTTGACCAAATGGTGCATAAGATCTATAAGGAATGCTACAAAACTCTGAAGGAAAAATAAGTGATCTAAATCAATTGAGAAATATTCCATGTTGATGAATATGAAGATACCATATTGTCAAGATGTCAGTTCTTCTCAACTTTATCTGTACATTCAGTGTAATCCCTGTCAAAAACCTGCAAGTTATTTTGTGGATATTGAGGCCTAGTGCCTCTAAAATTTATATAGAAAGGCAAAACATCTTGAATAGCCAACGTGATATTGAAGAACAAAGTTGGAGGGTTGACCACCTGACCTCAAGACTTCTTTGAAGCTACAGTAATCAAGACAATGTGATATTGTCAAAATAATAGCTAATAGATCAATGGAGCAGAATAGAGAGCCCAGAAATAGATCCACATAAATACAGTCAACTGATCGTTGACAAAGGAGCAAAGTTAAGACAATGGAGCAAAGATAGTATTTTCAACAGATGGTGCCAGCATCACAACAATAGGCCAACCATTATAAAACCCTAGGCTTCCCAGCTTGTAATTCTGTTATTTCAGAACTATATTCTTATTTTACCTACCTCTGCTACTGTTATTAAGAACAATGTTTAATGAATCACCTCATATTTAAAAAATGAAATTCAGGCTGGGTGTGGTGGCTCATGCTTGGGAGGCCAAGGTGGGAGACTGCTTGAGTCCAGGAGTTCAAGATCTTGTCTCTACAAAAATTTTTCAAAAAATCAGCCAAGCATGCAGGCCTGCACCTGCAGTCCCAGCTACCCTGAAGGCTGAGACGGAAGGATCACCTGAGCCTAGGAGGTCAAGATTGCAGTGAGCTGTGATTGTGTCACTGCACTCCACACTGGGTGACAGAGCGAGGCCGTAACTCAATCAGCCAATCAATTTCATTCAGAATAGTATGTTCTTATTTCACGTAGAAAATCTATAAGTGAGCTGGACGCAGTGGCTCAAGCCTTTAATCCCTGCACTTTGGGAGGCTGGCCAAAATGAGGGGATTACCTTAAATCAAATAATTAGCCTGATATGGTAGTGCATGCCTGTAGTTCCAGCTACTTGGAAGGCTGAGGCAGAAGGATCGCCAGAGCCCAGCAGGTCGACGCTGGGGTGGCCGTGTGCATGCCACTGCACTCCAAGCTGGGCAACGGAGTAAGATTACAACTCAAAAGAAAATCTATGTGTCTTATAGGTGTATAAGACAAGACTTCCCCCTTGCCCAAAACTAATTCTTTTAAGCACTTTCCTCTCAACATTTAGAAACTATAACAAAAAGGTCAAAGGAAACATTTATTCCTACAGGCTGAGTGCGGTGGCTCATGTCTGTAATCCCAGCACCTTGGAAGGCGAGTCAGAAGAATTGCTTGAGCCCAGGAGTTGGAGACCAGCCTGGGCAACGAAGTGAGATCTTGCCTCTACAAAAATTTAAAAATTGGCCAGATGTGTTGGTGTGCACCTGTAACCCTAGCTACTCAGGAGGCTGAGGTGGGAGGATTGACTGAGCCCAGAAAGTCAAGCCTGCAGTGAGCCATGAGCATTCCACTACACTCCAGCATGGACAGCAGTTAGACCTCGACTCAAAAAAAGTATTCCTATAATAAATTTATACAGGAATGTCTGTATTAAGTGCCAGAAAATGGAAAAGAACAATTTCACCTGCTAAAAAAACTAAATTCTTTGAGGGAAAAAAGAGAGATATTTCATACATTGTGAACAACCACTTGGTATTCCCTGTGGCTCTGAATGATGGCCAAAGCTGTCTACTCTTTCTTCAATGCCAAAAGTTGCATGATAAAACTCTGTAGATACTCTAATGTAAAGGCCTGTAATTCATTGCATAAACTCTGTAATCTTGAAGGATATTCAAAACAGATTTTTCTGTCCCATGCATCCTGAGGTCACAGTTATGAATGTATGAGCCCTTAGCCCTCAGTGGTCAAATAGCCCAAGTGCATCAACTGAGCTTGATGGTGTTGACTTGGAAAACTCCCTTCAACAGCAATAAAGATGCAATAGGTATGCAACCTGGATGCTTTGTGATGTTAGAGATAGTGAGACCTCGCTCTCTCTTTTTCTTTTCTTTTTTTTTTCTTTTCTTGAGTTGGAGTCTCATTCCATCACCCAGGCTGGAGTCCAGTGGCACACACTCTCATGGCCACCCCAGCATCGACTTGCTGGGCTCCTGTGATCATTTCACCTCAGCCTTCCAAGTAGCCAGAACTAGAGACGCACCTACCATGCCTGGCTAATTTTTGATTTATTGTAGAGACACTGTCTCGCCAAGTTGCCCAGGCTGGTCTCGAACCCATGGGCTCAGGCAATCTACTCGCCTCGGCCTCCCAAAGTGCTTGGATTATAGGCTGAGCCACCAAGCCCGGCCAAGATCTCTCATTTTCTGATGAAAGCAGGGAATCTACCACACCAGGGAGATATTACACTCATGTAACTGCTTCAGTGATTTTGTTTAGTTAATTGGTTTTTATCATTGAAGCATTGTTTGCCTTGGTTCTCATTTAAAATTTTATTGCAGATACATTCCAACTTTTTAACAGAGAAAACTCCTATATTTCTACTAGATGTGGACATATTCACAAGAAAATTGAATTTCCTGCCAGCTCTGAACCTTGTCGTGTTAAGGAAGTCTGAGGACAAAAAGTTTTCCTCAGCAAATTGCACTAAAGCTCTACTGTTAATTGCTTCTGCTTCCAGTGTATGGTTATACGTATCCAATTTGGTCTCCTCAAAAGCAAATAAGTTCTTCAAACTGATGTAAGATTAATAAGAATTTTTACCCTTGGAATATTATCCCTACTGTGGAATCCTGTACTGGGAAATCTTGTGAAATGACTTAATCCTTCTGTCTCTTTTCATTTCTCTGCAGTTGAGATAGAAAGCATTCTGTAACATACACAGTGTCACTTTTGGTCCCAAGGTCATTTTTTCTAATTCTGGCAATTACTGGGACTCTGGAGCCTGTGACTGTTATCTTGTTCTCAAGGTAGGAGTAAATAAATCAACTAGCTGAACATGATATTGATGAGATTAAGTCCTCCTGATGTTTAACACAACCTGATAATATATGCCCCTCTTGTAAAATAATCAAATAGATGCAGCAATTTTGTGAAGCAATTTTGTGAATATCTTTTGGCAGAAGAATGTCTCTGTTAAACAGTGTTGAGGGTTATTTTTCTTTTATACTTAAGCTAATCAAAGTAGTGAAATAAAACATTGAATTGGTGTAAAATAAGAGAGGGTCTGGGCTTAGTGGCTCAACCTGTAAACCCGTGCTTTGGGAGGCCAAGGTGAGTGAATTGCCTGAGCCCACAGGTTCAAGACCCGCCTGGGCAACTTGGCAAGACCTCATATCTACAATAAATCAAAAAATTAGCCGGGCATGATAGCGTGCGCCTGTAGTTCCAGCTACTTGGAAGGCTGAGACAGAAGGATCGCCAGAGCCCAGCAGGTCGAGGCTGCGGTAGCCAGGAGCATGCCACTGCACTTCAGTCTGGGTGACAGAGTGAGACTCCAACTCAAAAAATAAATAAATAAATAGATAGATAAATAAAATAAGAGAGGAATGGGCTTTTCTTTGGCTTTGGGCATAGTTCTTTTTTTTTTTTTGTGTGAGTCTCACTCTGTCACCCAGACTGGAGTGCAGTGGCCACTCCCGGCCACCGCAGCCTCGACCTGCCGGGCTCTGGCGATCCTTCCACCTCAGACTT
>NW_007250581.1:233273-247792 GCF_000164805.1 Carlito syrichta
GGTATGCACTACCACGCCCAGCTGATTTTTTGATTTATTGTAGAGATGAGGTCTCACTGCCCAGGCGGGTCTCGAACCCGTGGGCTCAGGCAATCCACTCATCTCAGCCTCTCAAAGGCACGGGATTACAGGCTGAGCCACCGAGCCCGGCCATAGTTCTTGAAATCTATAGGAAAGAAACTCAGGTTTCCTTTCCTGCAATGATTCTATTAATCAGTTGTGGTAACAGATTGAAGTCAGAATTTCTTTAGAGTTCTGGTGGAAATATTAAGTCATTAAAAATTATTTTTCAAGTCATTTTCTTTTCTTTCCTTTTCTTGTTTCTTTTTCTTTTTTCTTTCTTTTTTTTTTTTTTTTTTTTTTCAGTTGGAGCCTCACTATGTTGCCCAAACTGGAGTGCAGTGGCATGTTCACAGCCACTGCAGCCTTGACCTGCTGGGCTCAGGCAATCCTTCCACCTCAGCTTCCAAGTAGCTGGAACCATAGGCATGTGCCACCACACCCAACTAATGTTTTTATTTACTGTAGAAACTAGGTCTCACCAAGTTGCCGAGGCTGGTCTCGAACCCCTGGGTTCAGGCACCATTTTCTATCATAGGTTAGCAGTGAGCAAGCAAGTGAAACTTCATCTGTATTTATGGCCACTCCCCAGCAGTTGCATTACTGCCTGAGCTCTGCTTCCTTTCAGATTAATGGCAGTATTAGATTCTCATAGTAGCAAATATAGATTCACATTAGCAATGAGGTTTGACTGCCCACATACCACAATACATTAATTGCTTGCAGACTCCTATGAAACCCTATCAGTGAGTGGCAAATGAATTCATGTACTTCAATTGTACAGCTGCATCTGGTGGCAGACTTTAAGCCAGAATCCAACACTTATTTTAGTTATGTGTGGCCTGCCCATTATTTTATTTACCAATTCCATCTGCACCTCTTTTTTTAATGGTGAGTTGTATAATTAATCTCATTATGTATTACACTGTAATAATAATAGAAATAAAGTACACAGTAAATGTTATACATTTGAATCATCCCAAAACCATCTCCCCTGACCCCCATCTGTGGAAAAGTTGTCTTTCACAAAACCAGTCTCTGATGCCAAAAAGTTTGGGGACCACTGCCTTACCATGTTATGAATGTGTGATTGCTCTCTTCCTGCTATACAGTCCTTATCTCCTTCCCACCCATCTTTAAAATATGCCTTTATTTTCTCCAGTAATACATGGATTTGCCATTTTAAGGATCAATGACATTCAGGGATGTGACCATAGACTCCCAGCAGCAGGAGTGGAAATGTCTTGATCCTATTTAGAAGACCTCGTACCAATATGTAATCATGGAAAACTATGGTAATTTGGTCTCACTGCATACATTTTCTGCTTCAGATAACTTAGAATCTACTCTCTAGGCTATGTTTGTTCCACTGTATTTTGGGGGGCTGCCTTTCAAAAAACTAGTTAAATTTCTTTTCACTTTTTCCCAAAGAGGTGATTTGAGCCTTGTTAGGTTGGAAATGACAACTTCATTAAACACCTTTATCTTCCCTGTCCCTCCATGATGTTCACTCCCTTTTCTAGTCCTATGTGTGGTTGCCTTTATGAGGAAGGGCTACATTAGGATTCTGTGGTACATACTGTATAACCATTGTCAATGGATCCTGGTTTCCTATTTATTTATGCACATAATTACTATAGACATTCCATTATATCATCTGATTCACTTTCAGGGAGATCAGAGCAGAGTTATTGAAGGATAATTAACATGATGTAAAGTAAGTATGTTATGAGCGATTATATCATATAAGGTGCCATTCATCAAGAACTACTATTGTTTGGCTTGGCAGTGGACACACACCAAAAAGGAAGATCTGTTAGGAGAGAAAGAGCGCGGAGTTAGTTCACTCCCTCCCAGCATGTGTGAAACATCAGTTGCACATGAGAGGAAATGTGGTCAGGGTGCCAGAACCCAGGTGGAATGGGGAATGGTTCTCGTGTGAGAGGGCCCATCTGCAGAGTGAATCCGACTGACAAGTTCACCACTGGTACCTGATGGAACAGCCGACTGGTGCTTCTCTTGCAGAGCAGGGCAGAGAGTGGGGATTCAGCTCTTGATTAAAGGAGGCACCCTGAACACTTTTGAAGGGTGAAACTCCTTGCAACCAGTGGGGGTCTCCTTGATCACACAGAGAACAAAAAGACAGGCATGGAATTCAGGTTTTCCTCCCACCCCCTGCAGTGAGCTAGGCACATAAAGGAGCTGAGGTCACACCAGGAGAAGAAGGGGGCAAGCAATTCCAGGATGTGCTGAATCTAGTCACCCTTCCACCTCCCTGGTGCTGACCATCAGTCACATGCATTGGGACGAGTTTAGCCTTGGAGAGGAAACATGAAGTAACAGAATCTGCCACAAAGTGGAGCTCCCCCTTTCACCGAGATAAATGAGGAAAGAGAAAAAAACCCAACTCTCAGAATTTTAGAGAGCCGGCTTATGGAAAAGTTGCCACCAGACCACAAATAATGATAACCTCCCAGAGCTACCTATCTCAACTGACAACCACAGAAATCAGAGAATGGATGGCACATGTGAACATAAACCAAGAGAAACATGAAGTGAAACTAAAAGAAATTGTAAAGGAAGTAGAAATGGAATTGCCCAACTTTTAAAAAGCCACTCTGAAGTAATGGAAATAAAGAGCTTCAACCTCAAAATCAATAACACAGTAGCAAATATTTGGAACAGGCTCAACCAAGCAGAGAAAAGAATCTCAGACCTTGAAGACCAAAATGTGGAATTACCAATCTGTTAAAAACATAGGGAAAAAAAAACTCAAAAAGAAGGAAGCCTCAAAGGGCTGTCTGACTTGTTCAGAAAGCTAAATCTATGCCTGATTGGTATCCCTGAAGCAGAAAGAGAAAATGAAAACACCATGGAACAAATACTTAATGAGGTCATTCAAGAGAACTTCCCCCATCTTGCTAGAGAGATGACCATCCAAGTGCAAGAAATTCAGAGAACCTTTGCAAGATATTATGAGAAAAACATCTCCAAGACACATAGTAATTTGCCTTCAAAAGTGACAATGAAAGAAAAAATCACTAAGGCAGCAAAATAGAAAGGCCAGACTACCTACTGGAAAACCCATCAGAATTGCTCAAGACATCTGCAGAAACAATACAAGCCAAAAGAGATTAGAATCCAATTTTTAATGTCCTTAAAGATAAGCAATTCCAGCCAAGAATTTTCTACCCATCCAGGCTAAGCTTCATTAGTGAGAGATAATTAAAATCCTACCCAGACATCCAACCACTAAGCCAATATGCCACCTAGACACTTAAGAAGGTGTTGAGCACAGAAGAAAAAAAAATGGCTATGCACACCACAGAAGTACAGGCAAACACAGAGTCACCAGATCAGACAGAGTATCCACAAAAATGGAAACACAAATGTATAAATGCAAAAGTTAAAAGGAAACAAAGCAACTCCATAGGAGCTCTATGACAATGATAAATTCTCACATATCAATAATCAACTTGAATGTGAATGGACCAAATGTGCCACTAAAGAGACATAAAGTGGCACTGGATAAAATAACATGATCCAACAATCTGCTGCCTCCAGGAAATTCATCTCACTACAAAAGACACACACAGACTCGAGGGCGGAGGCTGGAAAATGACCTTTCAGGCTAATGAAAAACAGAAGAAAGCAGGAGTATTCTAATATCTGACAAAGTGGTCTTCAAGCCATCAAAAATTTAAAAGGACATGGAAGGACACTACATTATGATAAAAGGCCCAATCTACCAGCAAGAAATTTCCATTCTAAGCATATATGCACCCAACACAGAAGTACCAGGTTTTATAAGAAAACTACTAAACAAACTAAAAGAGGACATTGATTCTCACACAATCATAGTAGGAGACCTGAATACACCACTAACATCTTTAGGTAGATCATTGAGGCAAAAAACCAACAAGAAGACCTGGAACCTCAACTCAACACTTGATCAAATGAACTTAGAAATCTACAGAACACTTCTTCCAACAAATACAGAGTATACTTTCTACTCATCAGCACATGGAACATACTCCAAGATCGATCACATTCTCAGGCATAAATTAAGCATGAGTAAATTTCAAAAGATCGAAATAATACCATGCATTTTCTCAGATTATAGTGGAATAAAAATAAATATTGCCACCAACAAGTTCCCTCCAAAACACACAAAGACATGGACTCTAAACATTCTGTTGAATGATTTCTGAGTCAACACAGAAGTCAAGACAAACATAAAAAGATTACTGGAAACAAACAAAACCAAAACTACCTCTTACCAGAATCTCTGGGATGCCATGAAAACAGTGTTAAGAGGAAAATTTCTAGCATTGTATGCACATATCTAAAGAACAAACAAACAGAAAGAGTACAAGCAGACAGCCTAACTTCACACCTAAAGAAGTTGGATAGGCAAGAGCACCTAAATCGTAACTTCAGCAGAAGAATCCAGATCACTACAATAAAATCCGAGTTGCAGGACATAAAAGACAAAAATATCATAGAAAGGATCAACAAGACCAAAAGCTAGTTCTTTGAAAGGACAGTCCTCTGACCAGATTGACTTTTTAAAAAGAGTCAGAAAGCCCAGATAAACAAAATTAGAAACATAAAGGACGAAGTCACCACTGACCCTAAAGAAATTCAAAAGACTATCAGAGATTACTACAAAAACCTGTATGTAAATAAACTGGAAAACCTAAAGGAAATGAAGAGCTTTCTGACATCACACAACCTCCAAAGGTTGAAACAGGAAGAAACTGAAACTCTAAACAGGTCAAAAATAATCCAGGAAATTGACTCAGTCATAAAAAACCTACCTACCAAAACAAGTCTAGGACCCGATGACTTCCCTGCTGAACTCTACAAAACAAACAAGGAGGAACTGATGCTAACCTTACTGAAAGTATTCCAAGCAATCAAGAAGGATGAAATGCTCCCCAGCTCATTTTATGAAACCAACATCATACTGATACCCAAACCTGGCAAAGACCCATCAAGGGAAGAGAAATACAGGCCATCTCCTTGATGAACATAGATGCAAAAATTGTAAACAAGATTCTAGCAAATCAGATCCAACAACACATTTCAAAGATCATCCAGCATGATCCAGTGGGCTTCATTCCTGGGATACAGGGCTGGTTCAACATTCACAAGACTATAAATGTAATACAGCACATCAACAGATATAAAACCAAGAACCACATGATTATATCATTAGATGTAGAAAAAGAATTTGACAAAATCCAGCGTCCCTTCTTGATAAAAATTCTTGAGCACCTAGGCACAGAAGGAGCATTCCTCAAAACAGTAAAAGCCATCTATGATAAACCAACATTTTGCTCAATGGGCAGAAATTGGAAGCATTCTCCCTGAGAACAGGAACTAGACAAGGATGCCTACTCTCACTCCTCCTGTTCAACATAGAGTTGGAAGTTCTAGCCAGAGCAGTCAGGCAAAAGAAGGAAATCAGAGGTATTCAAATAGGAAAAGAGGAAGTCAAGCTATCTCTCTTTGCATACAATATGATTCTATATCTTGAAAGCCCTAGGGAGTCTATCAAAAGCCTCCTCTACTGATAACTGACTTCAGTAAAGTCTTGGGGTACAAAATCAATGTGCAAAAGACAGTTGCATTTCTATACACCAGCAACAAGGAAATTGCCAAATGGAAAGCACAATTCCATTCACAATAGCCACACAAAAAAATGAAATACCTTGGCATCCACCTAACCAGAGAAATAAAATACCTTTACAACAAGAATTACAACATGCTGCTCAAAGAAATCAAGGATGACACAAATGGAAAACATGCTCATGGATTGGAAGAATCAATATTGTAAAGATATCCATCCTACCCAAGGCAATCTACAGATTCAATGCAATACCCAGCAAATTACCAACATCATTTTTCTCAAACCTGGAAACAATAATACAGAAATTCATATGGAAACAAAAAAGAGCACAAATAACTGAAACAATCCCCAGCAAAAGGAACAAAGCAGGAGTTATCACACTCCCAGAATCTAAACTTTATTACAAGGCTACAGTAACCAAAACAGCCTGGTATTTGTACAGGAATAGGCACGCAGACCAATAGAACAAGACAGAGATTCCAGAAGCAAAAACATGGTCTCTCAACCAACTCATCTTCAACAGAGCCACTAGTAACAATCACTGGAGAAAGGAGACCATATTTAGCAAAAGGTGCTGGGAAAACTGGCTGACCACGTGCAGAAGAATGAAACTGGACCCCTACCTAATACCATATACAAAAATCGACTCATAGTGGATCAAATACCTAAACATAGAACCTCAAACTATAAGAATCCTAAAATAAAGCGTAGGAAACACCCTTATGTACATTGGAGTAGCAAGTCCCCAAAAGTGAATGCCATAAAAGCTAAGATAGATAAGTGGGAACTCATCAAACTGAAAAGCTTTTGCATAGCAAAAGAAACCATCAAGAGAGTAAAGAGACAACCCACAAAATGGGAAAAACTATTTGCAAATTATACATCTAACAAAGGCCTAACATCCAGGATCTACAAGGAACTCAAATGAAGTGCAAGGGAAAAAAAATCCATTAAAAAGTGGGCAAAGGTCTTGAACAGACACTTCTCAAAAGATGTTATACAAGCAGCCAGCAGACACATGAAAAAATGCTCAGCCTCACTAATCATCAGAGAAATGCAAATTAAAACTACAATGAGATACCACCTAACGCTAGTAAGGTTGGCTATCATTAATAAGTTTTTTTTTTTTTTTTAAAGCAGCAAATGCTAGCACAGGTGCAGAGAAGAGAATGCTTCTGCACTGTTAGTGGAAGTGCAAGCTAGTTAACCTCTATGGAGAGCAGTGTGGTGATTCCTAAAAGAACTAAAAATTGATCTTTTATACAATCCAGCAATCCCTCTCCTGGAAAAAGGACACCTGCACATGCATGTTTATTTCTGCACTGTTCACAATAGCAAAAGCACGGAACCAACCCTGCTGCCCATCAAAAGTGGACTGGGTAAAGAAAATGTCATTCATACACACAATGGAGTTTTACACAGCCCTATAGAAGAACAAATTAATGGACTTTGCAGCAAATTGGATGGAGTTGGAGACCTTAATACTAAGTTAACTATCACAAAAACAAAGAACTGAATACCACCTGTTCTCACTCATAAGTGGGCCTTGAACATTAGTCACATTAGCACAAGGGAGGGATCAGCATTTGCTGGGCACTGCTAGGGGAGGGGGTCACTCTTGGGGAGTGAGGGCCAGTTAGAAGCCCAGACTTCACCTGCATGCAACCTGTTTATGTAGTTAATCCTCACACTTGAACCCCACAACTCTATAATATGTTTTTTTAAAAAACTAATTAGAACTCCTCAGAATATAAATAATATTTCTTTCTTTCTTTTTTTTTTTTTTTTTTTTGAGTTGGAGTTTCAATCTGTTACCCAGGCTAGATGCTGTGGCATGCTCACAACCACCCCAGTGTCGACCTGCCGGGCTCCAGCAATCCATCCACCCAGCCTTCCAAGTAACCAGAACTACAGGTGCACACTACCACCTCTGACTATTTTTTTTTTTTTTTTTTTAAAGATGAGGTCTCGCCAAGTTGCCCAGGCTGATCTCACACCCATGGTCTTAGACAATCCACTCGCCTCAGCATCCCAAAGTGCTGGGATTATAGGCTGCGCCACCGAATCTGGCCATAAATAATATTTCTAAGTGTTTTAGTTATGACCCAAATGTTGTTAATATCCAGAGAATTTATAATATATCTTCATATAGCATAACAAAGCCTTTACAGGTGTTTTGTCAGAATATTCACATTGGAGGAAAATTCAGAGAATGTCAAAATGTTCTTGTTTTATATACATTATTTATAAAAAGCCTTCCAGCTCTGATCAGTAATTGTTAGACTTAAGAAAACATACCACAGAAAACCCCTGTTGATTTAACAAATGTGAGAAAACCATTGTGATTGCCATTTCATTCTTTATAACTTGCTTGACACTGAACATGATATTTATCCTTAGAGTCCTCTGCAAATGATAATAATAGTACCAACAATAGACTGGGCATGGTGGCTCACTCCTGTAATTCCAGTACTTTGGGAGGATAAGGCAGGAGGATTGTTTGAGCCTAGGAGTTTGAGACCAGCCTAGAAAACATAGTGAGACCCCATTCCTACAAAAAAAAATTTTTTTAATTATCTGAGCATGACTGCATGTACCTGTAGTCCCAGATATTTAGAAGGCTGAAACAGGAAAATTGCTTGAGCCCAGGAGTTCAAGGTTACAGTGCACTGTGATTGTGCCATTGTACTCCAATCTAGGCAACAGAGTAGGACACTGTCTCTTAAAAATAAAAATAGTACTACATTGTATTGCTATTAATTGAAATGTAGAAAACTTTGAAAGCTATCTCACACATAGTCTGTGTATTTGATATTGTTCTTAGTATTATTTATGTTACTATTAGTGAATTATCATGCGATAAAGTTCATATACATTTAATGAATTTAGAAAGCTTCATGTAATAACTTATGCCTTTTTTAGTTTTGAGTAATTCTTTCTAATTAAAATCTAGTCGACTGTAAAAAACTTAAGTGGACTTAAAACATGAGTTTTACTGGAGCAGTGCCATGTTCATTTGTTTACACATTGTATGGCTGCTTTCACCCAATTCTAGCAGAGTTGAGTAGTTACAACAGAGACCCTAGGGTCCACAAAGCCTAAAATATTTACTATCTGGTTTGTTTGTTTTTTTAATTGCCAACTCCTGGTTTAGAACAACATTCCCACTATTGTTTCATGACTTTGGATTTTGGAGAGTACAGGATAGTAGTCTTATTGAATGTTCCTAAAACTGTTTCTTTATGGATCATTTATGGAGGGGTACCCTCAGAAACCTGGAATTTGTCTATTAAAAATTTGTATTTATTCTTCCATGTTTAAACTTCAGTCGCCTTAAAAGTACTCTGTTTGATACAATACACCTCTCAAGACGCTTTTTCCACTGCTCAAAAGTTTTTAAACTCATCAATTTTGATGCCCTTTAGTGCTTCTGCCATTTTTGTTTGTATGTTTCGCCTCTTCCACATTGGCAAAATGTTTCCCTTTGAAGACTTTTTTTTTAATCTGGGGAAACAAAAAATTTACTTAGGGTAAGATCAGGTGAATAGGGAGGTTGCAGCATGGGGGTCATGTCATTTTTGGTCAAAAACTGCTGAACATTCAGCATAGTGTGGGCAGACATGCTTGTATCACCCATAGTGAAATAGGCAGATGTGTTGAAGACTCTGCAAAAAAATTCACTGAAGCTGAATACAGCCTCTCACATGCTAGTTAGTACACTGATGCCCATGGGTTCCTAGACCACTTATCTACTGGGGGAGGCCTGTACTACAAGGGGCTCACCCTCCAAAAAATAATTCTGGGTATTTGGGGGAGTTCCCTCCTTATATCTTGTTGTATTACTAATAGTTTCAGTATATCTGCAACTAAACAGAGGTTTAATTGAGTAGATGTTGAGTTTTTCAGTATTAATGATGCTAGATGTTATCACTTGGTTAGAGACATGACTGCTAGATTTCTACATTATAGAAATCACTTTACAGTTGTTAATCAGCATGGTAATATTTTTTCGACTCCTTTGTGAAATTTATAATCTCATGTATAAGTCGTTTCTGTTTTTGTTTTTTTTTTTTGAGTTGAAGTCTCTCTCTGTCACTCAGACTGGAGTGCAGTGGCCGCTCCCAGCCACTGCAGCCTCGACCTGCTGGGCTCTGGAGATCCTTCCACCTCAGCCTTCCAAGTAGCTGGAACTACAGGCATGTGCTACCACGCCCAGCTAATTTTTGATTTATTGTAGAGATGAGGTCTCATCAAGTTGCCCAGGCGGGTCTCGAACCCATAGGCTCAGGCAATCCACTCACCTCAGCCTCCCAAAGCACGGGATTACAGGTAGAGCTACTGAGCCCAGCTTGTATAAGTCTTAAATAGAAAATTAATATTGAAAAATAGAGACTGTTCAGAAAGGAATGATAATGAAATGCCTAAATATCAGAACTTTGGAATGTTATCTGTCCTCCACTCCATGGAAATTTAATACTCTTCAATGCATGCAGGAAACCAAAGGGAAGGTCAGAAATTTATTTCTGTGCCCGTCACTTAGTAGACATTGATAAAATTGATAATATATTAAGCATTTGGCATGCAAACCTAGAAAAAATAAGTCAAGTCCATGTAAGAAAGCAATTGATATAACTAAGATTGTATTATTGCTTGGTAACTTAGAAGTTTTGTATTCTGTGAAAGCTATGATTACATACAGAGATATAGTTTAGTGACTTCAAAATGAAATAATATTCTTGAACTAATTTTGTAAACTTTTTCTGTTAAAAGTATATTAACATCAGATAGACATCATTAAATTTGATTTTAAAAATTAGAATAATTACATTACAGCATCATTAGTAAGAAAGGGGACATCTACAAATATAGAAGAGATGACTGCATTATAGCATCATTAGTAAGAAAGGGGACATCTACAAACACAGAGGAAAAATTTTATATTAAAAAGTAATGCTACTGGGAACGGTGGCTCACGCCTGTAATCCCAGCATTTTTGGAGGTTGAGGCAAGAGGACTGCCTGAGCCCACAGTTTCAAGACCAGCCTGAGCAGCATGGCGAGACCTCATCTCTACAATAAATCAAAAAATTTGCTGCTGGGTGTGGTGGCACACACCTGTAGTTCCTGCTACTTGGAAGACTGAAGTGGAAGGATTGCCTGAGCCCAGCAGGTTGAGGCTGTGATGGCCATAACCATGTCACTGCACTCCAGCTTGGGTGACCGAGTGAGACTTCTACTCAAAAAAAAAAAAAAAAAAGTAATGCTGAGGCCTACATTAATAAGACTGAAAGACTGCATATTGACAACCTAACATCATACCTCACAGAACTAGAAAAACATGAACAAACAAAATCCAAATGTAGCAGAACAAAAGATATAGAGAAGGCCAGAGCAGAACTAAATGAAATTTAAATTTAAAAAATACAAAGGATCAATGAAGTAAAAAGTTGGTTCTTTGAGAAGATAAATAAAACTAATAGACTGCTAGCTAAATTAATTAAGAAATGAAGAGATGCCAGGTGCATCTGTAATCTGAGCACTTTGGGAGGCAGAGGTGAGAAGATTGCCTCAATCTAAGGGTTCCAGACCAGCCTGGGCAACATGGCAAGACCTCATCTCTACAATAAATAAAAAAATAAATAAGCCAGATGTGGTGGCACATGCCTGTAGTTCCAGTTACTTGGAAGGCTAAGGCAGAAGAATCACCTGAACCCAGCAGGTTGAAGCTGTGGTAGCCATCAGTGTGCCACTGCACTCTAGCCTCAGTGACAGAGTGAGACTCCAATTCAGAAAAAACTGAAATTCAGAAGATCACCTGAGAATTTTTTTTTTGAGTTGGAGTCTCACTCTGTCACCCAGACTGGAGTGCAGTGGCCGCTCCTGGCCACCGCAGCCTCAACCTGGTGGGCTCCGGCGATCCTTCTGCCTCAGCCTTCTGAGTAGCTAGAACTACAGGCGTGCGCTACCACACCTGGCTGATTTTTTGATTTATTGTAGAGATGAGGTCTCACCAAGTTGCCCAGGTGGGTCTTGAACCTGCAGGCTCAGGCAATTCACTCACCTCAGCCTCCCAAAGTGCTGGGATTACAGGCTGAGCCACCGAGCCTGGCCCATCTGAGACTATTAAGAACAACTCTATGCAAACAAACTAAACAATCTAGAAGAAATGGATAAATTCTTGGAAACATACAACCCTCAACCTTGAATCAAAAATAAATAGAAACACTGAATAGGCCAATAATGAGTAGTGAGATTGAAATAGTAATTAGAAGTCTCCTAACAAAAGACTCCAGAACCTGATGGACTCACAACTGAATTCTACCGGACCTTCAAAGAAGAACTAGTACCAATTTTACTGAAGCTATTCCACAAGATTGAAGAAGAAGGAATCCTCCCTAAGTCATTCTACAAGGTCAGTATCTCTCTGATACCAAAGGCAGGAAAAGATACAAGAAAAAAAAACTACTGTCCAATATCCCATAGAAACATGGACACAGAAATCCCTCAACAAAATATTAGCAAACCAAATTCAACAGCACAGAAAAAAATACACCATGACCAAGTGGATTTTATCCCAGGGATGCAAGGGTGGCTCAACATACACAAGTCAATAAATGTGATTCACTACATAAACAATTAAAAACAAAAATCATATGATCATTTCAATAGATGCAGAAAAAGTATTTGATAAAATTCAGCATCACTTCATGATAAAAACCCTCAACAAAACAGGCATAGAAAGAACATTCCCCAAAATAATAAAAGCCATATATGCAAACTCACAGTCAATGTCATCCTGAACAGAGAAAAGTTGATCACATTCCCCCTCAGAACTGGAACAAGGCAAGGATTCCCACTTTTACCACTCATATTCAACACAGTACTGGAAGTCCTAGACAGAGCAATCAGGCAAGAAAAAGAAATAAAGGGTAACCAAATTGGGCAAGAAGAAATCAAACTATCTCTGTATGCTGATGATATGACCCTATACCTAGAGAATCCTAGACTCCTCCAAAGGACTCCTGGTCTTGATAAATGAATTCAGTAAAGTTTCAGGATACAACATTAACATACACAAAGCAGTAGTACTACTGTACACCAACAGCCACCAAGCTGAGAACCAAATCAAGAACTCAATTCTATTTACAATAGCAGCCAAAAAGCTAAAATATCAGGAATATATTTAACCAAGGAAGAGAAAGATCTCTACAAGGAAAACTACTAAACTCTGATGAAAGAAATTATAGAGGACACAAACAAATGGCTAAATATACTATGCTCATGGGTTGGAAGAGTCAACATTTTTTAAATGATGATATCACCCAAAGTAATCTACAGATTCAACTCAATCCCTATCAAATTACCAATGTCATTTTTCATGAAATTAGAAAAAAAATTCCTAAAATTCATAAGGAGCTAAAAAAAGTCAGAATAGCCAAAGCAAGCCTAAGCAAAAACAACAAAGCTGGAGGCATCACATTACCTGACTTCAAGTTATACTAAGCAAAACAGATGGTGCTGGTACAAGAACAGACACATGGGCCAATAGAACAGAAGAGAGAATCTAGAAATAAACCCAAATACCCACAACCAACTAATCTTTGACAAAGCAGACAAAAGCATACCCTGGGGAAAGGACATCCTATTTAACAAATGGTGCTTGGAAAATTGAATAACTACATGCAGAAAAATGAAACTTGATCCCTATATCTCCCCATATACAAAAAGTAACTCAAGATGGATTAAAGAATTAAATGTCAGACCTGAACCCATAACAATCCTAGAAGAAAACCTAGGAAAAACTCTTCTGGACATTGGCCTAGGCAAAGAATTATGGCTAAAACCCAAAAGCAAATGTAACTAAAACAAAAATAAATAAGTGGGAATTAAATTAAAAAGCTTCTGCACAGCAAAAGAAATAACCAACAGAGCAAATAAGCAATCTACAGAATGGGAGGATATATTTGCAATTTATACATGTAATAAAGAACTAATAGCCACAATCTAGAAATAACTCAAACAAATCAGCAAATAACCCCATTAAAAAGTGGGCAAATGACATGAACCACCATCTCTCAAAAGAAGACATACAAATAGCCAACAAACATGAAAAAATACTCAACATCACTCATCATCAGGGAAATACGAATTAAAATCACAATGAGATACCACCTTATACCAGTCAGAATGGCCATTACTTTAAAAATAAAAAATCAATAGATGCGGCACAGTTGCTGAGAAAAGGGAATGCTTATACACTGTTGATGAGAATGTAAATTAGTACACACTCTATGGAAAGCAGTATGGAGATTTCTCAAACAACTAAAAGTAGATCTACTATCTGATCTAGCAATCCCACTACTAGATATCCACCCAAAGAACAGAAACTGTTATATAAAAAAGACATTTGCACCTGCACGTTCATTGCAGCATAATTCACAATTGCAAAGATGTGAAATCAACCTAAATACCCGTCAACTGATCAGTGGATAGTGAAAATGTGGTATATATAAATTGTAAGATACTATTTAGCTATCAAAAAGAATGAAATAATGAATTTGCAGCAACTTGGATGGAATTGCAGAACATCATTCTAAGTGAACTAATTCAGGAACAGAAAACCAAACACGGCATATTCTCACTTATAAGTGGGTGCAAAGACATAGTGAATGGTATAATGGATGCTGGAGACTCAGGAGGAGGAAGGAAGGGGTGGAGGGATTTTAAAAATCACCTATTTGAGCCGGGCTCGGTGGCTCAGCCTGTAATCCCGCGCCTTTGGGAGGCTGAGGTGAGTGGATTACCTGAGCCCGCGGGTTCAAGAC
>NW_007250581.1:247812-306226 GCF_000164805.1 Carlito syrichta
CGCCTGGGCACTTGGCGAGACTTCATCTCTACAATAAATCAAAAAATTAGCCAGGCGTGGTAGCGTGCGCCTGTAGTTCCAGCTACTCGGAAGGCTGAGGTGGAAGGATCGCTGGAGCCCAGCAGGTCGAGGCTGCGGTGGCCGGGAGCGGCCACTGCACTCCAGTCTGGGCGACTGAGTGAGACTCCAACTCAAAAAAAAAAAAAAATCACCTATTGGGTACAATGTGCACAAGTGGGGGTGGTGGGTACTCTTAAAGCCCAGAGCAAAAACTATTTATATTCCTCAAAAGTACTGAAATTTTTTTAAAAGTTTTAATGGAAAAAGTAATGCTTAAGTTTATTCTTTATTATTTAGAAATCTGGATAGAATGGATTATTTTCCTAGAAAAAAATGTAATTTGTAAAAATTGACTTAGGATGATGTTAGATACTTTTAAAACTAAAAAATATATATTTTAATCAAATGAAAAGAACCTCTCCCTTTTAAAACTAGCACTTAAGCCGGGCTCGGTGGCCCAGCCTGTAATCCCGCACCTTTGGGAGGCTGAGGTGAGTGGATTGCCTGAGCCTGCGGATTTGAGACCCGCCTAGGCAGCGAGACCTCATCTCTACAATAAATCAAAAAATCAACCAGCGTGGTAGCGCATGCCTGTAATTCCGGCTACTTGGAAGGCTGAGGCGGAAGGATCGCCAGACCCCAGCAGGTCGAGGCTGCGGTGGCCAGGAGCGGCCACTGCACTCCAGTCTGGGTGACCGAGTGAGACTGCAATTCAAAAAATAAATAAATAAATAAATAAAACCAGCACTTACACTATGGCCTATTCTCAGGTAAGACTTAAAGAAGGAAATTATTTGTAAAAAAAATCTTTTCAGTGGCCTGGTTTGGTGGCTCACACTGTAAGCCCAGCTCTTTGGGAGGCTGAAGCGAGTGGATTGCCTGAGACTGCAGGTTTGAGACCAGCCTGGACAACTTGGTGAGAACTCGTCTCTGCAATAAATAAATAAATAAATAATCAGCTGGGCGTGGTAGCACACGCCTATAGTTCCAGCTACTTGGAAGGCTGAGGCGGAAGGATCTCCAGAGCCCAGCAGGTCGAAGATGGGGTGGACGTGAGTGTGCCACTGCACTCCAGCCTGGGCGACAGAGTGAGACTCCTACTCAAAAAAAAAAAAAGAAGAAATCTTTTCAGCTCATTGCAGTGTGGATTACATAAATATAACAAACCTCTACGAGAATAGCCCCTAAAAACCAAAAACTAGATTCCCCTACAAAACTAAGCATTGAAAATCTATATCATTATCTACCAACTGAAATTAAGTATCTACCAAAAGAACTATAAATTTTTTTTAATTATCTAGAATATCTAAGACAACTATTCTAGTTTAATTATAAATCTTGATAAATGGCAAAACTACTAATCCAACTCTGGTACTTTCAAGATTAGAGGTCAGCAATCAATGACTCATGGACCAACTACTTGTTTTGCAAATGCAATTTTATTAGAACACAGCTATACTTATTTATTTATATATTGTCTGTGGCTGCTTTCTCACTTCAACAGCAGAGTTAAGTAGTTGTAACAATATGACCCACAAGCCTAAATTATTTACTTTTTAGTCCTTTACTGTTGACTCTCTAAGAAAAAGTTTGCCAACTTGTGGTCTAGATTCATTCATTTTTCTAATGTTTGTTTGACTTTAGGAAGGGTTGCATTACACATAATTGATTTCTTTAGTATTAAAAACATTTCCACACTTTGCCATTTTCTAAATCAGGATGCTACTTAGAATTGATAACTACTTTCATTCACTTCCAGCTAGATAACCATTATAAATTAATCATTTGAAATACCTTCCACAGCTTATTCTATCTTAAGAAAGTTCTAGCATCAGAGCATATTAATTTAGATGAAATACTGTGTGTTTTTGCACAATTAGAATTCAACCCCATGAAAGAATTTTTTAAATAAGAAAAATCAAAGAAAATAACAGATTATATAATGTTTATCAACCATCTATGATGCCAGTGTGATTGTCCCTTATAATCTACATTTTTACATTTCTGTATCCATTCATTGCAGATAGATAATCCAATATCCTATTCATTTATTCTCAATTTGATAGTTAACACTATTGTTCCAAGTTTTACAATAAAATCTAACACAAGACAGAATAATGAGTTCTATAATAAAATACATCATTGCATTGGGTTGTTATTCCTCAAGGTAATTATAGATGTATGTTAAATGTAGAGACATATCTTTACCCAACATTTTACAAATTATGCCCCCAGAAATACCATTAACACCTGATGGTACTTTTATGAAGGTTTCTGTGCTTAAACAAGTACTGAATATTAAATCTCTACCTTGGAACAATGAAAAGCTCATATTGGTCAAACAGATAAATAAAGAGTCCGGGGGTAAAGAACATTTTTAAGTGTTAGCATGGAACCCTCATTCCAAATGCCTGTTAACATCTTTGGGAAAGATTGCCAAGTTTCCAAAGAGAGTGACTCTAGGGTTGGAATTTTCATTCATTGCATGTGAATAGCCATGATTGGATGACAGACAGCTCATATCATGACCTGTAATTAGCTTCCTTTTTCTGAATGTAGTGTTGCTATTTTTCTACAAAAAGCAGTATCTTTCAGCCTAATCTTTCTATAAGTATGCCTCAGTGTATTTAAATTTTTTTTTTACTTTGCAGTTGGCAAACATGCAGTTGCTTACAATTTTCACTATAATAAAAAAAGTAACTAGCTTTATTTTTGTTTTCTAGTATAAGCATAAACAATAGTCTAATTGCTCAGGTGTGGGTTATAAACATTTTCAGCTTCGGTACATATAGCAGCCAACTTGTTCAGTTTTGTTACATATGTCCACTCAGTCAAAACTGAAATGTATCTTGTATTTTTCTCTCTGGTATGTGTTTTAGTTTTTATTTTTCTAATCACTAGTGAGTTGAGTATTTTTTCACATATTCTTTTTTGGCCAATCATGTTATTTATCGTGATTTTCCTAGTTGTGTTTTTGCCAACTTATTTATTTTTTCTACTGATATATGTGTTTTTAAAAGTTACATTCAGAGTCCAAATTCTTTGCTTGTTTCATATGATATCCTTTATTTTTTTCCAGACTTATGACTTATGCTGTTTTACTGTGTTCAATACCTCTCATGCCATCATTTTAAATTTTAGTATACAGTAAGGTTTCAGTCCTATCAAATATTCTTATTATTTCTATTCATAATCTTATTGCACATTTTGGATTTCTAAATATCAGTCAAATTATCTGCAAGTCAAAAGGAAAAATCCTTTTATGTTACATATATATATTTATTTACTTTAATGGAAATAGCTTGGTAGTGATACCAGGTTTTCAGTGTTTTCCTTCAATTTAATGGAAATTGCATCAACACTTCTCAGTTATCTAATGTTTGCTTTTGGTTGTGGGTAAATAATCTGTGTTGTATGTAAGTAGTTTCTCATGCTAGAAATGCCTTATTTTTTTCCAAATGCCATTTCAGTATCTGTTACTATAGTCATATACTGTTCTCCATAATTTATTGGTATATTAATTGATATTGATATATTTATTTTAAACATCCCTGGAATAAACCCTGGTTAGCCATGGTACATTATTCTTTTGACATCTATTCAATTCTATTAATTAATATTGACATAGAATGTTTACATCCATATTTGCATGTGAGATTATATTCTAATTTTCTTTTGTATTATATTTTCATGTTTGAAATTTTGATTTTCAGCTCTTTAAAAATGAGAAAAAAACTTGTCTTTGAAAGCATATGGAGCTTTTTATATCTTTTTATTTGTTTTTAATGTTAGATTTTTATTAACCTTAAAGGAAGCATCTTTTTATATAAGCCACTAAGTAAAAGTCAAGTATTCTGTGTTTTGACAATACTTGAGGGATACCTAAGATTCTCTGAAAGGGCATGAAATATAGTGTTGATAAAAAGTGTTGATACTTCTCAGCAACCACATTAGCACTGATAGATTCTTTCATGTCTGAGGTTTTAGAAATAGTTAATATTTCACAATATCCACTAACTAGACATTCTCACTAATTTAGGAATATTTAATATGGAAAAAACTAATATTTATCTTTGATTAAGCCAAGTTTTAATGTTTTGATCTATCAATTAAGATTAAACATTCAACAATCAGCATTCATTAAATACTTGCTTTATTTAGACAATTAATAAACAAAATCTTAAGGATTTAACAAATCAAATGTTTCTATTTCTTTCTTCCTTTTTTTCTTTTTTAACTGGACTGGGGTCTCATTCTGTTACCCAGGTTGGAGTACGGTGGCACAATCACAGCTTACCACAGCCTCAAACTCCTAGACTCAGGTGATCCTTCCATCTCAGCCTCCTGAGTAGCTGAAACTACAGGCGTGCACCACCACATCTGACTGATTTTTTAATTTTTGTAGAGACGAGGTCTCACTATGTTGCCTAGGCTGGTCTTAAACTCCTGGGCACAAGCAATCTTCCCACATCAGCTTCCCAAAGTACAGGGATTACGGCAGTGAGCCCCTATGCCTGGCAGTCTCTATTTATTGATCAATTGCAAACCTAAGCTCCTTGAACATCTGCTGAAAGTCAGAATCTTTATATATTATTCTTAAAAATCACCTAAAAATCTATCCAAGTAGAGACAACATTCACAAAATGTTGAAGTATTTACAAAACTGATCAGTCGATTTATAATAATGTGTTTTTCAAGTATATTACCACAGATTAAAAAGCCTTTTTTATCTATTGTTATGCTCATTGTTATTTATATTCTATTTCCTCCCAGTTTTTATCCTTTGATTCCCCCCCTTGGAACAAGTCTTATCATTTATATTTCAATATTCATACCTTATAGATAAGGTGGCAGGATTTTTTAATATTCTGTTTTGCATGATGGAGAGTTCTGGAGATGGGAGGTGGTGATGGTTGTACAACAGCATGAATGTACTTAATGTCGCTGAACTGTACACTTAAAAATGGTTCAAATGGTAAATTTTATGCCACGTGTATTTTACCATAACTTTTAAAAATCAGTAATTTTTTTAATTATTTAAACATTTTATCAGTATTAGCTGATGTAAATTAATCAGCTATAAGTTCAGTTACTTCTTTATGGTTCTATTGTTTCTACAACTGTATAAAGATTGGCAAAACTCCTAGTGTTGAAGAAAAATAAATGTCCTCATCTTCCTGCTGTAGCAGACCTTATAATAAAGTAACTATAACAATTCTCCTCGAATTAAACATGATTTAATACCTTTTGTTTTGTTTTCCCTCCTTCTAGAAGTATATGGGATATCTGAGGAGATATTTGTTGGAATGGGAATTACACCATAAACATATATTGGAATATGTTTTAAGTCTTTAGACTTATTCAACTTATTCTGTGTTTGCAGACCTCTTCTCTAGGCTCTGCCTCCTTTTCTGGAAGCTCACAGGCTTCCCAATCACTTAAGTTCTGACTTCCCTGGCATTTTGTCCCAAACTCCTCCCTTTTCTCCTCAACCCTTTCCCATTGCACTCTGCTTCCTTCCTTAACCTTCCAGGTATCTCTGCTAAGCCCTGGCTCCTGCTAAGCCCTGGCTCCTCCAACTTCAGAATCTGCTGCTTCTACTGGTCTCTCTTATGCCTTTCCTGAGCACTGGATCTGTTTCCCAGACTTTTTATCTTCTCCACCTTGTCAGCTCTAGCAATTTTCCATGGACTCCCAAACCCTTTCCCTGAGTTCTGACTTCTGCCAAGGTTTCTTACCAGAACTCCCAGGCTTCTGATCTCCTGGGCTCCCAAACTTTTCTTGGAATCTGTCACCTCCTTTGAGACTCTGATTTCTTATGCCCAAGTCTTCCAAGCCCTTCCTTCATGCTTTAACTCCTCCCTTGCTCTTGCAGTCTCTCTCCTTGAGCTCTGTCCCCTCTCCCAGGAGACACACAAACTCCCTTTTGGTCCCAGGCCCCTCCTCCAGTCATTACTTCCTTTCCTGTGTTCTCCATACACTAAAATGGGCATAGACAGGATCTCATTTGAGCCTCACAATGAGCCACCGTGGATAAAACCGAGGCTTAGAGAGGTTAATCACTGGCTCAAGATTATACATTAAATTGCTGGGCAATTTAGTTATTCAAGTCCTGGTTTGGATTTACAACCCATATTTTCATCCACGCATTAAAATAGATACCAATTAGAAAGAGAATTGTATTCCAGGACTATATTAAGCATTTTACTGAGGTCAGCATTATTATCAACATTTGACATTGAGGAAACCCAAAACTAAGACCAAATAGTTAGTAATTGACAAAACAAGGACTAGAATGAGAATTATTCTGAATTCAAAGTTGGGATTATTAACTGCAGTTTCACTCGATGTCCTCATTATATAGATGAGAACACTGAGGCCTAGAGATGTTCAGGAACTAGGTCAAGACCAAACTGTAAAGGGACAAAAATTAATGGACTGTCTCTGCTTCTTCTCACATTAACACTAGATAAATAAAAGCCCAACTGTGCCAGACATTCTCCAAGACCCTCTAAGCAAAGAAAATAGTATCCAAAGAGAAAAAGAGTGCCGGGACATGCTTTCCTGTCAAAAGTTGATCACGTACTGGCCCCTGCCCTCCAAAGGATGTATCCCACTGACCGAAATATTGTCCTCCTTAGAACAAAGGGCCTGCTTTCTCTGGCCACTTTCCAGGGAATTCTAGGCTTGTGGAGGAAGTGACACCAGAATTTTTGTTAAAATGAAAAATGTCATTTTATTCAGTGCATTATAGCAGGTTTCTGGAGCTGAATAAAGATGGGTCCTCATCTAGCTCCACCTCAAGGTGAGGAACAAGTAGGGAGGCTTAAAAATCTGTGGTCCAGGCTCATTTTCCAGTAGGATCCCAAAGTCTTAGCATTAGGCCAAATCAGAGAGTAGAAGTAGGAAGGCTGGGCAGCCTCTCAAAAGGGAGGCTTCACTTGCGGGAGGCTTTTCCAGGCAAGTTCTAGAAAGCCATACCGGGCAATGCCTACATGTTGGATAGTATGCACATTGTTCTGCCCTGGAAGAGGTATCACATCCTGGAACTTGAGGGGACCTGCAGGGGAACAGGAACCACCACAAAAGAGGTGGTAGAACAACCGTTCACCATGTACCAGCTCCTTGGTCTTCAGGGCCTTTTTGTAGATGGTGTCTTGGGGTTGGAGTTCCTCTCTCTGCAGCAACTCTAGTAGAAGCCTCTGGATTTGGGGGGACTTAAGTTGGTACAGGTCCATGAGCTGGTAGAATTGTTCCATCCAAGCTGCCCTGTCTTTTCCACATCGCTGCTGCAGCATCCGCAAAACATGGTACAGTGCCACAAACGTCTCCCTTAGAGGCATCTCTTCATTTTTTTTAGACATAGGCTGTGTCTTCTTCTCCAATTTGGGCAATTTAAGGGGCCTTCCCTTACCTTTGAAAGCCCTGAGGTCCCTCTGAAACATTAATGCTAGGGTTTGTTTGTCCACAGAGGCATGGGCACCTGTGAAAATGTCTCTTACAGCAGGATAAGAATGTCGCGTCTCCATCTCTTTGAGAGCATTGGCCAACCGTTGTACCCGCGCACTTTTGTACGGCTCTCCTAAAATATGCCAATTTATAGCCTTTGAAACTTGAATCCTCTTGGTGGTTGATGGTAACACTGGAGCAGGGATGGGCAGTGTTTTCTTCTTTGCCTTGGGAAATTTAGTGATCTCACCCTTCCTCCCCAAGGCCAAGGATTTTTTATCCACAGAGGGATATGCAGCTGGAGGAATAGCCCTTCTGCCTGGATAAAGGTGCTTTATCTCCTCGACAGCAGTGGATAACTGTTGTGCCTGCTTCTTTCTGCAGAACTCGGCTAAGGGATGCCAACTGAGAGCCTGTGGGGCTTGAGTCCTCTTGGTGGCTGATGGCAACACTGGTTCAGGGATAGAGAATGGCTCCAGCCAGTTCTCTTTTTCTTTTCTTCTAATTGGAGGGACCATCTTTAAGTGCACTGGACACAAAACATCCTTATAGGGCTGTAACCTATCAGTGTGACTTAACTTTAATTTCTGCCTGAGGTGTTTGGCAATGACCTGAAGATTGAAAAGAGGCATCCATTCCAAGTATCCCTTTGAAGTAAAGTCTTTTAAAAGCTGGCTCAGGTGATGGAAACTGTCCCTGGAAAGTTGCTCCCCTGCTTCCAGCCTTTTCAAGGCATTGTTAATCCAGTCCTCATCTGAGAAGCTTGCTTCTAAATAAGCTGGCCTTTGGTGTTCTTTAGGTGGCATTTCTGGTGAAGAGGCAGGAGGTGGGGGTGGGGCTGAGGCTGGAGCCTGACCCTCAGTTTTTCCCATCAGAGAATCCTGACACTGTAAGAATCCCCTCCACCTGTCACCTTTGAATCTACATTCAGGTTTCTGTGGTTCCACGATAATATCAGATAATTGGAACTCTGGCCTATGGAGACCTTCTGGGATATGGGTCCCTAAGCCCGTTTCCATGGCTTGTAAAAACATACTCCTGGCTTTCTCCAAGAGCACATTCTCTTGTCTTCCTAATGAACTTGTTGTGGGGTATACTCCAAGAGGCTGACTCCCCTGTATTTCTTCCAAAACCAAATGATCCTCTAACATCTTCAAGGGCATTCCCTCTTTCTTCCCCAAGGCCAATTGGAACGGTGTTTTGGAGGGGCTCTTCAAAACCAGTGACCACGTAGTCTTGTCCAGAAGCCTGGTGTCTCTCTTTCCATCAAGCAAGCTCCCTTTCTTAAAATGCAAGTCCCTTTTAGCTGTGCTCTCTCTTTCCTCAGTAAGATCCTCCCCTTCTATCACTAGTCTAAATAAACTCACTTCTTCCTTTGAGAGCTCTGTTTTCAATACTCTCTCTTCTTGTGAGAGCATCGCCTCAGTAAGACTGCTCTCTTTTTCCTTCTCTTTACTCAGGCTTTCCACATCCTTCTGCTTTTCCTCTTCTTCCTCCTCTTTTTCCTCCATCTTCTCCATTTCCTCCTCTTCATCCTCTTCCTTGCGCAGACTTTCCTCCTCACTCAGACGCTCCTCCTCCTCTCTCAGGCTTTCTTCTTCCTCGCTCAAATTCTCTTCCTCCTGGCTCAGGTGCTCTTCCTCCTCCTCGCCCAAGCTCTCCTCCTCACTCAAGCCCTCCTCCTCCTCCTCCTCACTCAGGCTTTCCTCTTCCTCACTCAAGGTCTCGCTCAAGTTCTCCTCCTCTTCTTCACTCAGACTCTCCTCCTCGCTCAGGCTTTCCTCTTCCTCGCTCAAGTTCTCTTCCTCCTCGCTCAAGTGCTCTTCCTCATCCTCCTCATTCAAGTTCTCCTTCTCCTTGTTAAGGCTCTCCTTCTCTTCTTCATTTGGGTCCTCTTTTTTCTTCTTACTCAGACTCTCTTCCTCCTTAGTCAATCTCTTTTCATGTTTCCTTTTTTGGGTTGAACTCTTTTTCTTTTGCTTCGTAATCAAATTCTCCTCCAATTTCTCTTCACTTGGGGTTATCTTCTTTCTCTTCTTAATCAGACATTTCCTTTTCTCTTTCTTGAGCAGACTCTCCTCCTTTTTCCCCTTGTTAGTTACACCTTCCTCTACTTCCTTCTCAATCAAGCTTTCGTGTAAATCGTCAAAGAGTTTATCTCTGATATTCTCTAATAACCACTTGGCCTGAGTCTTTTCTGCTTCATGCTCTTTATTTCTCTTCTGTGGCTCCCCCAGCTGCTTTTTTTCTAACAAATTTTGCTCCTGAACCCCCTTTAACAAAGTCTGTACCTGGATTTTATCGAGTAGTATCTTTTCCTGGACCTTTCCTAATAACCTTTGGTCCTCCTCCAAGTTATCTTTATTAGTAAGTGTTCTCTCTTTGGTGACCAGTCTGTCATCTTCTAGTTTTCTATCTTTCTGAGCCTGTTCCTTCTCTTCTTCAGTTATTTCCTCCTGTTCCTTAAAAAATTCCCAACTGTGGGCATCAATTTCACTCTTTCCCTTAATGGATGATCCCTCAGTTATTTCTCTCTCTTCTGAAGGTGCTATACTCACTTCTCTTGTTATTCCAGCCAGGATCTCAAACGGTTGCCTCTCTTTCATTCTTATAATTTTTCCCCTGGAACTAGCCTCTTTATCTGCAGAAGTAATCCTGTTTTTTATATCCAGTTGCCTTATTTCCTGTTTTCTTTCCTCTTTGGTTATTTTCTCTTTTTTCTTGGCAATGTCCCTCTCCTTGGTCCTAATGTCATCAGCCATTTTCCTCTCTTCCTGGAACAATTTACCCTCTTCTGTCATAATTTCTTTCTCTTCTTGGGTTATTTTTTTCTTTCTCTTAGTTATATCAGTTCCTTCCCTAGCTATTGCCTTTTCTTTCTCAGCAATATGACTTTCTTTCTTGACTGGTTTACTGTGTATTTGAGTCAACCTCTTTTCTAATGCCCTTTTCTCTTGTTCCTTGGCCTCTTCCTCTTTTCCCTGGAGCTGTTTCTCCATTTTACCAGCCTGTTCCCCCTCTTCTACAGACAACTTCTCTTTTTCCCAGGTCCAATGTTTTTTTCCCTCAACCTCTTTCTCCTCTTTTTGGGACCATTTTTCATCCTTCTGATTCCATATTCTGTCTTCCTGGGCCAGTTTTTCCTTTTGTATGGCTAGTTTTTTCTGGATACGTTTTTTTTCCTCAACTGCTTTCCCATCCTTCTCAACCCATTTCTCTCTCTTGGCTTGTTTCTCTTTTTCTATGGCATGTTTCTCTTCCTTTGGGAACCCTTTCTCAATTTCCTCCATTACTTTTTCCTCTTCTGACACCAGTTTCATTTTTTCTCTGGGCCATTGTTTTTTTACCTCAGCTTCTTGCTCCACTTTTTGAGGCAATTTCTCTTCTTTCTGATCCCATCTTTTTTCTTTCTGGGCTCGTCTCTTTTCTTCTCGGGTCCACTGCTTTTCTTCCCAGGCCCATTTCTTTTCTTCCTGGGCCAGTTTTTTTTCTTCCCAGGCCTGTTTCTCTTCTTTCTTTGACCATGTCTCCATTTTCTTAGCTGTTTCCTCCTTTCTGAGGTCCACTTTCTCTTTTTCCCAGGTTTGTTGTCCTATTTTCTCTGTTATATTCTCCTCTTTCTGGGCCCTTCTCTCCTTTTTCCAAGGCTTTCTTGACTTCTTCCAGGTCTGTTTATCTTCTTGTGACAACTTCTCTAGTTCTCCAAACTTTCCATCCTCTTCTGGGTCCAGTTTATTTCCTTTCCAGGCTAACTGTTTCTTCTCCTTGGCCTCTATTTCCTCTTTCTGAGGCTGCCTCTCTTTCTGGTTTTGTTTCTCTTGTTCATGCTGTTCCCTAACTTTATTTTTCTTTTGGATTTGTTTCCTTTCATGGGTCTCTTTTCCAAATGATTTCTTTTGGGGGGGTGATTTATTTTCTTGCTCTGCTAAGCTCTCCCTTTCTAATGTCTGCTTTCTTTCTTCCTCAGATAGTCCTTCCTCTGTTCTAGACAAATGATCCTGGGCCAGTTTCCCTGGTTTCCAGGCCTCTTCCTCCTCTTCCTCAACATCCATTCCCTGGACGTGTTTCTTCTTTTTGTGGGACTGTTTCTTCCTTTCTCCAACTTGTCTCTCTATGTCCAGGATTAATTTATCCTCTTCCCCAGACAGTTCCTCTTCTTCCCCAGCCAGTTCCTCCTCTTCCCTGGCCAGTTTCTCCTCTTCCCCGGCCAGTTTCTCTTCTTCCCCGGCCAGTTCCTCCTCTTCCCTGGCCAGTTTCTCTTCTTCCCCGGCCAGTTCCTCTTCTTTCCTAGCCAGTTCCTCTTCTTCCCCGGCCAGTCTCTCCTCTTCCCCGGCCAGTCTCTCCTCTTCCCCGGCCAGTCTCTCCTCTTCCCCGGCCAGTCTCTCCTCTTCCCCGGCCAGTTCCTCCTCTTCCCCGGCCAGTTCCTCCTCCTCCCCGGCCAGTTTCTCCTCCTCCCCGGCCAGTTTCTCCTCCTCCCCGGCCAGTTCCTCCTCCTCCCCGGCCAGTTTCTCCTCCTCCCCGGCCAGTTTCTCCTCCTCCCCGGCCAGTTCCTCCTCTTCCCCGGCCAGTTCCTCCTCTTCCCCGGCCAGTTTCTCCTCTTCCCCGGCCAGTTCCTCTACTTCCCTGGCCAGTTTCTCCTCTTCCCTGGCCAGTTCCTCTTCTTCCCCAACAAATTCGTCTTCTTTGCCAGCCAGATCCTCTTCTTCCTCACCCAGCTCTTTCTCTACCTGGGCCCTTACGCTTTCCTCCTGGGCCTGTATAATATTTTCCCAATCCAACTTTTCCCTTCCCAGGGTTGGCTTCCTCTCTTTCCAGATCACTTTCTTTCCTTTCCCTAGTAGTTTCTCCTTTTTTCCAGTTAGTCTCTTTTCTTGTAAGACTAACTTCTCTTCCGTGGTTAATTTCTTATGTGAGGCAGCAAGTATTTCTTCTTTCCAAGCCATTTTTTCTTCTGGATTGGTCAGTTTCTTCTTATCTTTGGTCAGTTTCTCCTTGCCTTGCATTATTTTTTTCTCTGTCATTGTCAGTTTCCTTTCTTTCTCAGTCACTTTCCCTTCTTGAATAACCAGTTTCCTCACTTTTTTTTTTAATTTTCTCTTCTCTAAGACTAGGTGATCTCCTAAGAAAGCTACTTTCTTTTTCTTGACTTCTTGAGAAAATTCCTCATCTTCCTTTAACGCTTTATCCTCTTGCTCCCTTGATACTGCCCTCTCTTTGTCCTTGACAGCCCCTTTAACCACTTTTCCTGTTATGATGGGTGCTTTTTCCAATACCCTGACATCTAATTCTGATGAGAATGAGCTTGAGTCCTTTAAAAGAGGACATATCTTTTGGAAGAGATCCCAGCTGGGCTGTCGGTCAGCAAGCATCACCTGAGCCAGGTCTACCAATTCTTTACCCAAATCCCTTAACATTCCTGGATGAGAACTTGCTATCCTTGAGGTCACAAGATTGCAAATGTCATCCCTCCAAGACTTGGTGTCTGATCTCTCTGCACGTCCAGGGATCCCAGACAAACCACGGCTCCTCTTCTTTTCAGTTGTCTTCCTTGTATCTTCTTGCTCAAAAAGCTGTATGACTTCTTCCTTGGGCTCTTCTGTAGGAACCTCTGAAATATCTTTCACATCTTGTTTCCCTTCCCACTGCACACTTGCTGTCTTATGACCTTCTTTTAGTGCCTTTTCCCAAAGATTTCCAATATATTCTTGTCTTTCTTGCTTAGGGATAACTTCTTCATAATCTTTTGTGATACTATGATCTATGGCTTCCATGGCCTCTGTGGCCCCCAGGACTTCTGTGACCTCCATGGCTTCTGTACTTTCCAATATGACTTCCTTTGTTTCAGCATCATCCTGGGATTTAACTGGTCTCAAAGTACTTTGTGGTAGCTCTGACTCTAAGGCAATACTCTGGGTTTCAAATTGTCCTGATTTCCTGGCCTCTCTTTGTTCACCTGCGTCCTCTGAAGGCACAAATACAGAACTAAATGTTTCCAATTTTGTCTTTCTCTGCTTCCTGGCAACTCTCAGGTTCCTTTTAACTGCAGAGATATTGGGGGAAAAATAGTTAAGAAAAATACAGAGGTTCTGAGTGAGATCCTTTGTAATATCTAATTCAGTGAACTGCCATAAGAAATACAAAGGCATAGGGGACTGACTTTATGATACAGAAATGCTCACTGTTTCACCCAACTTTCATATTCTAAAGAGATAAGACCTTGGTATTTGTCATGGAGTAGATCTTTCTGAGAAAGTTTACTTTCTGTAAATAAGACTTTCCCACTTAACTCCATTCCCAATAGTATCCTTCCTTTTATATAATGTGACCATATTATCCCTGCCCTTTGGGGTCCCATATTCGGTTGGCCCCAAACAAGCCCCATACATCACCCCATACATACTAAGCTTTCTGCTCTTTGCTTGAAAATGTGTCTTTCTTTTCTTCCGTTTGGTGATATTTACGGATTCTGGCAAAGGTATGAGTATTTCTTCAGAAGAGGCCTCAAGTTCATCAGACCATGATGTCTCAAAAGAAAAAGGAAATGATTTGTCTTTATGTGACAAGGTCAGGTTTTCATTTAGCTGTTGCTCCACATGAGTAAGCAGGCACTGGATATCTCTAGATTGACTACACAGCAGCTGGCCCAAAGAGGCTTCTCCGATAATTTCCTGTCTACAAAAATCAAGGAAAAAGAAAGACAATAGAGTGATTCAACAAAATTTAAAAATAAAAAGAAGTTGCAATGGAAGAGGAAGGGATAAAGTAGAAATTTAGAATAGAATAGTCTGCAGTAAAGTGTGGTTAAAGAAGAAAGAATGAAGGATAACAAGGAAGGTAGTACAAGCATACTGCTTTCATTATGCTTTGCTTTATTGCACTTCACAGATATTGAATTTTTTACAAATTGAAGGTTTGTGACAACCCTGAGTAGAGCAAGTCTATCAACATCATTTTTTTCCGACAGCATGTGCTCACTTCTTGTCTCAGTGTAACATTTTGGTAATTCTCACCATATTTCAAACTTTTTCATTATTATATCTGTTATGGTGATCTATGATCAGTGATCTTTTTGTTACTATTGTGATTGTTTTGAAGCACTATGAGAAGTACCCATATAAGATGGAGAAGTTTATCAACAAATTTTGTGTGTGTTCTGACTACTCTGCTGACAAGCTATTCCCCTGTCTCTCTCCCTCTCCTTGGGCCTCCCTACTCCCTGCGATGCAACACTATTGAATTTAGGCCAATTAATAGCCCTACAATGACCCCTAAGTGTTCAAGTGAAAGGAAGAATCATACATCTCTCACGTAAAAACAAAAGCTAGAAATGATTAAGCTCAGTAAGCCTGTCATGTTGCAAGCCAAAACAAGCTGAAAGCTAGACCTCTTTATGCCAAACAGTTAGCCAAGTTATGAATCTAAAGGAAAAGTTATTTTAAAAAATTGAAAGCACTATTCCAATGAACACACAATGATAAGAAAGTGACACAGCTTTATTGCTGATAGGGTGATAAGGTGGTTTGAATAGAAGATCAGACCAGGCTGGGCATGGTGGCTCATGCCTGTAATCCCAGCCCTTTGGGAGACTAAGGCAAGAGGATTGTCTGAGCCCAACAGTTCAAGACCAGCCTGGGCAATTTGGTGAGACCTCAACCTCATCTCTACAATAAAATTTTTTTTTTAATTAACCAGGCATGGTGGCATGCACCTGTGGTTCCAGCTACTTGGAAGGCTGAGGTGGAAAGATCACCTGACTCCAGCAGGTTGAGGCTGCGGTGATTATGACCATGTCACTGCACTCCAATATTCCCCTAAGCCAAAGCCTAATACAGAGCAAGGCCGTAATGCTCTTCAATTCTTTGATAGCTGAGAGGTGATAAAACTGTAAAAGAAAAGTTAGAAGCTAGAAGATGGTTTATGAGGTTAAAGGAAAGAAACTATCTCCATAACTTTAAAGTGCACAGTGAGGCGGCAAGTGCTGATGTAGCACGTGTAACCCAGAAGACCTACCTAAGATCACTGATGAAGGTGGCTACACTAAAGAACAGATTTTCAATGTAGACAAAATAGTCTTATATTGTAAGAAGATGCCATCTAGGGTTTTCATAACCACAGAGGAGAAGTCAATGTCTGGCTTCAAAACCTCAAACAACAGGCTAACTCTCCTATTAGAGCCCCTAATGCAGCTGGTGTATTAAGTTGAAGTCATTGCTTACTTACCATTCTGAAAATCCCATGACCTTTAAGAATCATGCTAAATCTACTCTGCTTGTGCTCTATAAATGGAACAACAAAGCCTGGATGACAGTACACCTGTTTACAGCATGGTTTCCTGAATATTTTAAGCCTACTGTTGAGAACTGCTCAGAGAAAAATGTTCTTTTCAAAATATCCTTGCTCACTGACAATGTGCCTGTCACCCAAGAGGTCTAATGGAGATGTACAGGGAGGCGAATGTTTCCATGCCTATTAACACAACATCCATTCTTCAGTTCATGGATCGAGGAGTCAATTTGACTTTCAAAACTCATTATTTAAGAAATTTCAGCCGGGCTCAGTGGCTCAGCCTGTAATCCCAGCACTTTGGGAGACTGAGGTGAATGGATTGCCTGAGCACGCAGGTTTGAGATCAGCCCAGGCAACTTGGCGAGACCTCGTCTCTACAATAAATCAAAAATTAGCCAGGCGTGGTAGCGCGTGCCTGTAGTTCCAGCTACTTGGAAGGTTTAGGCAGAAGGATCGCTGGAGCCCAGCAGGGTGAGGCTATGGTGGCCAGGAGCATGTCACTGCACTCCAGTCTGGGCAACAGAGTGAGACTCCAACTCAAGAAAAAAAAAATTTCATATGGCTATAGCTGCCATAGACAGCAATTTCCCTGACCTATCTGAGCAAAGTAAATTAAAAACCTTCTGGAAAGGATTCACCATTCTAGATACCATCAAGAACATTTGTGACTCCTGAGAAGAAGTCAGAGTATCAACATTAGCAGGTGTTTGGAAGAATTTGATTCCAACCCTCATGGATGACTTTAAGGGGTTCAAAACTTCAGTGGAGGGAGTAACTGCAGATGTGGTATAAATAGCAAGAGAACTGGAGCTAAATGTAGAGCTTGAAGATGTGACTGAGTTGCTGCAATCTCATAATTAAGCTTGAAAAGATGAAGAATCTACTCCTGGTGAAGATACTTTGAACATTATTGAAACGATAAAAGGAATATTGGAATATTGCATAAACTTAGTTGGAAAAGCATTGGACATTTTAAGGATTGACTCCAGTTTTTAAAAACGTTCAACTGTGGGCCAGGCACGGTGGCTCAAGCCTGTAATCCCAGCACTTTGGGAGGCCAAGGTGAAAGGATTGCCTGAGCCCATGGGTTCAAGACGAGCCTAGGCAACTTGGCGAGACCTTATCTCTACAATAAATCCAAAAAATTAGCCAAGCATAGTAGTACACACCTATAGTTCTGGCTACTTGTAAGGCTGAGGTAGAAGGATCGCCTGAGCCCAGCGGGTTGACGCTGAGGTGGCTGTGAGCGTGCCACTGCACTCCAGCCTGGGCGATGGAGTGAGACTCCAACTCAAAAAAAAAAAAAGTTCAACTGTGAGTAAAATGTTATTAAACAGCATTGCATGCTACAGAGAAATATTTCATGAACGGAAGTCAATTGATGTGGCAAACTTCATTGCCTTGTTTTTTGTTTTTAAGTCAGAGTCTCACTCTGTAACCCAGGCTGAGTGCAGTGGCATGCTCACAGTCACCACAACCTCTACCCACTGGGCTCAGGCAATCCTTCTGCTCCAGCCTTCTAAGTAGCCGGAACTACAGCTGTGCACCACCACACCCGGCTAATTTTTTTTAGATTTATTGTAAAGACGAGGTCTCGCCATGTTGCCCAGGCTGGTCTTGATCCCGTAGGCTCAGGCAATCCTCTCGCCTCCGCCTCCCCAAATGCTGGGATTACAGATGTGAGTCACCACTCCTGGCCCGTTAACTTGTTTAAAGAAACTACCACAGCTACCCTCAACCTTAAGAAACCACCAGCCTAATCAAATAGCAGCCACCAATATCAAGGCAAGACCTTCCATCAACAACAACAAAAAATGATGATTCCCCGAAGTCTCAGATGATCATTAGCATTTTTTAGCAAAAAAGTATTTTTCAGTTAAGGTTTGTGCTATGATTTTTTTAGCTGTAATGTTATTGCATATTTAATAGACTACAATGTAGTGTAGATATAACTTTTATATGTACTGGGAAACCAAAAAATTCATGTGACTTATTTTGTTGCAATATTCATTTATTGTAATTGTCTGGAACTAAACTCACAATATCACTCAGGCATGCCTGTAGTGAGGTTGACACATAATTCATCTTTAGTCGGGAGATTTGTGCACCTGAGTCTTGAGGAATCTTAAGGAATTTAGGAAATGAAGGAAGGACAGGTTAGTCAGTGGTCAGAAGAAAAGGAGTAGGTGTTGAGGAAAAGAACAAATAGAAACAAAGAACATTTGTATACCTAACCCTGAATTGTACCGCACATCTTCAAAATAAAAAATTGGGGAAAAAAGGGAAAAAAGCAGGGAAAATAATTTTTAAAAGATTGTAGAAAAGGGGAAGAAGCAATCAGATTATAGAAGCTAAGAGATAGAAGGTACCAGAAGAAGGAACAGTCACCATCCAACTTACTGCCTTTCCCAGAGAATTTCTTGTTTCTTCAGCAGGTGTACCAGCATGGTCTTGGTTTGAATGCCCATGAATCTTACCATAAGGTATAAGGCCTTAGTCCTCACATTCTCATCATTATCCATCAGTCCTATAACCAGTGGAATAGCAAAATTATGGCTCATGAGACCTAGCTTCTCTAGTGCCTCCCAGGCTAGCTCACGGATATGTGGATTGGAATGGGTTGTATCTTCCAGGAGGCGTTGGACAGTCTCAGAGCGCAACCTTGAAGGTATCTGGTAAGTGGCAAAAAGTTGTGCCAGGACACGAAAATATTTCTTGTATTTCTCCACAGAGCAGCAGATTGTGAGATTAAGGATGGCCTCTATTAAATATTCCACAAACCTTTCACTAAATTTTCTTTTCTTCCAATTTTGTTTTGTCATGCTTTCAAGAATATCAAATGAAGTGCCTTTCTGCTGCTTGGATTTATCCTTCCATTTACTCATTAAGATTTTCTCTTCTGCTAGAGTCATAGATGACAATACCTGAGGTCTTAAGAGTTCAGTCATGCCCCAGTTCTTATCTCGGTAGAGTGAATACAAATCACATTGTAGGAAAATTGGGGTACCCTCAGGCCAAAGGCAGGCGCGGATCACTGAGTTGGGGATGTGACCATCAGGAGCAAAGGGCCACTGCCGTCCTTGGCCAAAGAAACACTGTAACATGTGATAGGCATTGAGTCTATCCCAGCCAGCCAGCTGTAACTGAGCAGGAGCCACATATGGGAGACGATTATGCTTGGAGTCAAGAGTAGACAAATCAATATCCTCATCCTCCAAAACATGGAATTTGGATCTGTCTTTAATCACAAGGGACATATGTCTCTCTTCCTCTACAACATGGGGCACAGTATTGTCAAAGGCAATGACCCGTCTGTTGACAAGGCTTTCTAGCCCCTGTAATTCCTGCAGTCCTTTTCCAAGGTAGACAAACTTGGGTACAAATACTATTTCAAACATAAAGAAGAAGCTAGGCAGGAAGGGTTTAGGGACTTCTTGTATTTCATCTGCATTATTTAGGACACGCAGGTGAATCAGCTGAGCTGGAGGGAGCAATTTTAAGCATGATACCATGTAGATACTCTGGTTGAAAGTCAACAACAGGTCACCTCGATTACTGGCAAAACAAAGTGGGCCAAAATGCAATGCTGAGTCCAATTCTGTTATAAGCCTACCATGGAAGTCCCAGATCCGAACTGAGCCATCAATACCCCCTGTGACAAAAAGTTTCAGGGAAAGACAGACATCAAATGAAGTGATAGCACAGTCATGCAGGCGTTTTGTCTCTCCACATATAGGGATTTGTTTTGAATCTGAAGATGTCAGAAAGTGCCAGAGTCGCCAGCAGTCGCTCTCAGTGATGGCACCCACAGAACCTGGCAAGAGTATCACATATTTTAGAGGGCAACTGCAGAGAATTTGGTTGACAGGCTGCAGGATTACCTTGTTCTCCTGAAACACAGCCTCTGTCAGATGTACAATGTAATCCATGCCATAGGAACAGAGCAAGAAGTTTTCCTGGGGACCTTCCAGGGTAGATAATGCCAACACTGCCCCAGAGTGAATCATCTTCTCTATTCGGGCACAACTATAGTGAGAGAGGATTCTCACAATGCCGCTCTCATGCCCACAGAACATCAACCCTTCTAGGCCCTTCCCCAGATGGAACCTCCCATAGGCTAGGCATCTTACTATATCCCTAGGGTTTACTGAAGTGCACACAAGATACTTGGCTGTGCACGGAGAGCGTGTTGCATCAAACACCAGCACCTCTGAACTGCCTGTTGCCACAAAGAGCTCCTCTCTGTCTGAGTCATAGGCCCAAGCCACAGCGTTATCCATGACAAGTAGAGGCCAGGTGATAACCAGGAGATCCCCTGTTACTGGAGACAGGAAGCGCAATAAGCCATCTTCAGTGGCACACAGGATCCTAGTCCAGTTATGGCTACAGCATACTCGCTGCACCTGCTGGGGAGCAGAACCACAGACATGGAAGAGGCTATAAAAGTAGGGCAGGTGGTGCAATGAAAAAGCATAGATAGTCTGACAGAAAAATGTGGCATTATCAATAAACTGCACTTTCTGCAGGCCCTCATCAATATTCAGCTCCCGTAGCAAGTTCCCAGAAGTAAGATTCCATTCCCTCACCATGCCTTCACTGCCTGCTGTCAGTAAGGTATGGATCTCTGGCCGGCTATGGATACATATCACTGATGAGGAATGGGCCTGAAAGCTGTGCAGAAAGTTCCCTTTGTCTAAACCCCAAGCATGAATCTCTCCAGCCCTATTTCCAGCGTAGAAATTGCCCTGAGAGACACAAGTAAAGGAGCAAGTGATGGAAGAGCCACTGGATATGGGTGTGAACTTCTTGACTTCTTCCAGCTGGCCCTGACCCTGGTGGGTGAAGACTCTCACTGTGTTCTCACACAGAGCCAGCAGAGAGCCCTGGGGGCCATTCAGGGAAAAGCCCTGTACAAACTCATGATTCGTTATGGGCACTGTTTGAGCCATCTGGAGGCCCCGGCCATTTGGTAAGATAATCCAGGTAACAACAGCTCCCAGGGTACCAGATAGAAGCATCTTGGTTTCTGGGTCATAGCAGAGGCAGCTGATGGAGAAATGACAGGGCACTATACCCAGAAATGTGAATGCTTGATGGTGATCTCCAAAAAGTCGCAGGCGCATGTCGCCACAATAAGCAATTAACATGTGGTAGGAACCTGTGTGGACCATTGACTGGATGGGTGGCACTTGCTCCATCATGTGAAACTTCATCTTCTCTATCATTCCCTTCATTTCTGTATCTTTTTTCAGTATCCAAAGTACTGCCTAGAAGAGGATGAGACATGAAAGACCAACCATCGAGGCAGACCATTTTCCAAAAGTGTGGGGTAGGGAAAAGCTGAATATTTAGATCTCTGTTTCCTCTTGTGGAACTAAGGAAAGACAGGACAGCTTGACTTTAGGATTTTCCTAGTACAGTAGTTCCCTTATACATGGCTTTGCTTTCTGCAGTTTCAGTTACATGCATGGTCAACTGCAGTCTGAAAATATTACATGGAAAATTCCAGAAATAAATATTCATAAGTTTTAAATTCCATGCCATTCTCAGTGGTATGAGGAAATCTCACACAGTCCCATTCTGTACTGCCTGAGACCTGAATATCCCTTAGTCCAGTGTATTGACACTATGTAGCTACCTGCCTGTTAGTCACTTAGTAACCATCTTGGCTATTAGATTGTCACAGTATTGCTGTGCTTGTGTTTAAGTAACTCTTATTTTACTTAATAATAGTCCCAAAGCACAAGAGTAATGATACTGGCAATTCAGAAATACCAAAGAGAAGCCGCAAAGTGCTTCCTTAAAGTCAAAAGGTGGAAGTTCTTGACTTTAATAAGAACTGAAGTTGTTAGATCTATAGTAAGAAAAAAAATCTTCTATACATGAAATTGTGAAGAAGGAAATTTGTGCTAGCTTTGCTGTTGTACCTCAAACTTCAAAAGTTACAGCCGCAGTGCATGATGAGCACTTAGGATGGAAAAAGTGTTAAATGTATGGGTGAAAAACATGAACAGAAACATGTTCCGATTGATTGCAATCAAGTTTGGTACTATCGGCAGTTTCTGGCAACCACTGAGTATCTTGGAATGTATACCCCATGGATATGAGGGGACTACTGTACTAGGAGTTGGGTATGTGATAGAAGCTCAAGGACTTCTGCTTCGCCTTCCATCTACTTTCTGGGAAACATGAATTTTTGTGGGCCTGATAACTAGAGATGAAGAAAAATCACTGCAGCCAAGTCAATGGCGATAGGTACTAAAATATGCGAATTCAGAATGACCCCCATCATTCTAAAATGAGAATCGTTTAGGTAAGATGCATGTAAACTGGAATAAAAAGAAGGGGGCAGAAAGATAAGTGGCTTTACCGTACCTGCAATTGCTTTCCATTTGGTTCCACCCAGTTTAAGGAGACAAAATAGTTGATACTGATGGAATAGAAGCAGACAAAAGGCTTGTTCTGAGGATGATGAAACTCCTGGTACACAGTCTCAGGCCAGTCACTCAGTATAACCACATCCTTTGGCTCTTCATCAGTCTGAGAGAGAAAGTGACCTAAGCTAAGAGGCCTGAGTCCTCATTCATTCATTCACTTAATAAACATTTAATGAAGGATCAGTGGACATTTGCTGCTTTTTTAGCTAACCAACATTCATTCACAGTACTGCTAGAAAACATTATTTGGGAAGTCATTCCTCCCTCAACCTCAGTTTGCAACAGAATGCATCCTTATTGATCAAAGTATCTTCTGGGCTTTCTCAGTCAAGTTTTCATGAGAAAAGTAAGCCCTAATGTCCTAAAGCATTCACTCTAGATAATGGATTAATTTATCTCCTAGTCTCATAGAATGCTACTAGTTCTGTAACATTGAGAGAAATAAGAAAATAGCCCCTCAAATCATTCTCTGTGTTCCATGTTTCAGATGAGGAACCATAATTGAGAAAGGCTGAAAGGTTTTATGAAAGACACTGAAGATATAGTGCTCAGCAAAACAGGCATGGCTTTGGCTCTTAAGATCAGGCCAGTGAGGAAACAGACATTAAACACATAACAACTGTGTATACAAAACAAATACATGCTTGGAAAGAAAGGAATACAATTCTATATGAGTATGACAAAGGAATATAACCTTAGCAAATATCTATAACTGTCACAATTTTAACAACTCTCTAAAATTCCTGCCTACACCCAAAAGACCACTTCTAGTACAATCACATATGCCTATGGGAAACTCACACTTCACAAACATGTAACAGCATGCCCAGCACATGTGACAGCTAAAGCCTGTGGCATGCACTTCCATCACTATTCTTATCTGCATCCAAAGGAAATGTGTGCTACTAACAACATGGTCATTAACTCATTACCTAGGTCAATTTCCAGAAGAGTATTTCCTATGCTTTCTTCTAGGATTGTTATAGTTTGGGGTCTAACATTTAAGTCAATAATCCATCTTGAATTAATTTTTGAAACATGGTGAGAGGAAGGGGTCCAGCTTCATTCTTCTATATGGTTAGCCAGTTTTCCCAATACCATTTAATGAATGGGTGTCTTTTCCTCAATGTTTATTTTTGTCAATTTTATCAAAGATTAGTTGATTGTAGGTCAGCAATTTTATTTCTGGATTCTGGATTCTGTTCCATTAGTCTTGGTCTATATTTGTACCAATACCATGTTGTTTTGGTTATTGTATCCTTGTATTTAAGCTTGAAGTGTGGCAACATGATGTTTAAGCTTGAAGTGTGGCAACATGATGCCTCCAGCTTTGTTCTTTTTGCCTAGGATTGCTTTGGCTATTCAGGCTCTTTTTTCTTCTATGTGAATTTAAGCTGTTTTTGTTTTTGTTTTTTCCAAGATCTATGAAAAATGATGCTGGTAGTGTGATAGGGATTGCATTGAATCTGTAGATTGACTTCAGTGGTATAAACATTTTTACAATATTGATCCATCTAATCCATGAGCATGGAATGTTTTTCCATTTGTTTGTGTAATTTAAAAAATCTCTTTCTGTAGTGCTTTGTACTTCTCATTCTAGAGATCTTTCACCTCTTTAGTTAGACATATTCTGAGGTATTTTATTTATTTATTTTTGTAGTCATTGTAAATGGAGATTGTATTCTTGATTTGGTTCTCACCTTGAAAGGCTACTGATTTTTGAGTGTTAATTTTTGTATCTTGAGACTTTACTGAAGTTGTTTATCAGTGCTAGGTGTCTTTTTGCTGAATCTTTAGGGTTTTCTAAATATAGAATTATATCATCCGCAGAGAGAAATAATTTAACTTCCACTTTTCTTATACCTTTTATTTCTTTCTCTTCTTGATTGCTCTGGTGAGAACTTTCAGTACTGTTAAATATGAGTGGTAAGCATGGACATCCTTGTCTTGTTCCAATTCTTAGGGGAGATGCTTCCAACTTCTACCCATTGTTAGGAAGGAGTCCCTCCTGCTTGACTGAAATAATTTCAGGCTGGGCATGGTGGCTCAAGCCTGTAATCCCAGCACTTTTGGGAGGTTAAGGTGAGGGGATCGCCTGAGTCCATAGGTTCGAGAACAGCCTGAACAACTTGGTGAGACCTCATCTCTACCATAAATCAAAAAATTAGCTGGGCATGGTAGCATGTGCCTGTAGTTCCAGCTACCTGGAAGGCTGAGGCAGAAGGATCATGAAAGCCCAGCAGGTCGACGCTGGGGTGGCTGTGAACATGCCACTGCACTCCAGCCTGGACAATGGAGTGAGACTCCAACTCAAAAAAAAAGAAAGACAAAATTTCAGTAGGATTGGTACCAGCTCTTCCTTGTACATGGCTGTGAATCCATCTGGTCCAGGACTTTTTTTGGTAGGCAAGTCTTTTATTACTGATTCAATTTCATGGCTTCTTATTGGTCTGTTCAAAGTTTTAATTTCTTCCTGTTTCAGTCTCAGGATGCTGTGTGTTTCCAGAAATGTATACATTTCCTCTAGATTTTCTAACTTATACCCATACAGATGTTTATATAACCTTTGACAATCTTTTGTATTTCTTTAGGATCAGTTGTAACATCACCTTCTTCATTTCTGTTTGTATTTATTTGGATGTTCTGTCTTTTATTTTTTGTTAATCTGGCCAAGGGGGTGTTAATCTTTTTTATCCTTTCAAAGAACCAGCTTTTTGACACATTGATCCTTTGTGTGGTTAGTCTGGTCTCAGTTTAGTTTTGCTCAGATTTTGGTTCTTTTTTTCTGCTAGCTTTGGGTTTAGTTTGTCCTTGTTTTTGTAGTAACCTTAGGTGAGACATTAGGTTATCTAAGACCTATCTTCTTGATGTGAGATCTGTCTTCTCATACTGATTTTTGCAGCATCCCAGTGATTTTGTTATGTTGTTTCTTTATTTTCATTTGTTTCAAATAATTTTTATATTTCTGTCTTGATTTAATTGTTTACCCAAAAGTTGTTCAGGAAAAAGTTAATTTCCATGTATTTGTGTGGGTTTGAGGGTTCCTCTTGGTGGAAGCCTTCCTCTTTTATTCTGCTGTGGTCAAGAGAATGCCTGGTATGATTTCAATTTTTTGGAACATATTCAGGTTTGACTTTTGACAGAGTATGTGGTCAATCTTAGAGTATGTTTCATATGCAGATGAGAAGAATGTAATTTTTGTGTTTGTTGGGTGAAATGTTCTGCAAATGTCTGTTAGATCTAATTTGCCAAGTGTCAAATGTAAGTCCAGGATTTCTTTGTTAGTTTTCTGCCTCGATGATCTGTCCAAAGCTGTTAGTAGGGTGTTGAAGACCCCACTATTATGTGGTTATTTATGTCTTCTCTTAGGTTAGGTAGCAATTGTTTTATAAATTTGGGGCTCCTATGTTGGGTGCATATATATTTCAGATAGTTACTTCTTCTTGCTGAATCAAGCCCTTTATCATTATGTGATGTCCCTTTATTTCCCTCTCTCTTATTTTTACTTTTGCTGGTTTAAAGCCTGTTTTATCTCATATAATAGCAACCCCTGGGTTTTTGTTGTTGTTGTTTTCCATTTGTGTGGAAGAGCTTTATCCATCTTTTTACCTTGAGCCCCATGGGCATCATTAAAGGTGAGATGGATCTCCTGAAGACAGCAGAAGGATAGGTTTATTTTATTATTTTTTTTTTTAATTTTTGAGAGTTGGAGTCTCACTCCGTCACCCAGGCTGGAGTGCAGTGGCTCACTCATGGCCACCCCAGCATTGACCTGCTGGGGTCTGACAATCCTTTCACCTCAGCCTTCCAAGTAGTCGGAACTACAGGCATGTGCTACCACACCCAGCTAATTTTTTATTTATTGTAGAGACAAGGTCTTGCCAAGTTGCCTGGGCTGGCCTTGTACCCACAGGCTCAGGCAATCCACTAGCCTTGGCCTCCCAAATTGCTGGAATTACAGGCTGAGCCACCAAGCCCAGCCAATTGTTTTTTTAAAAAATCCAATTTGTCATACTGGACTTTTAAGTGGAGTATTTAGGTCATTGTCATTCAAGTTACTTATCAACATGTAAGGATTTGTTTCTGTCATAGTGTTGTTAAAAAGTTGCTTTGTGTTCTCAGTTTTGTGATTTATTTGCTTATGTGGGCTTTTGTGTTAGGTGGTATCATTATATTATTTCCATGTTTAGAACTCCCTTATGCATCTCTTGTAGGGCTGGTCTAGAGGTGACAAATTGCCTTAGTGCATACTTGTCCAGGAAGAACTTTATTTTTCTTTTGTCCATGAAGTTTCGTTTGGTGGGGTAAGAAATTCTTTGCTGGTATTGCTTTTCTTTAAGAATACTAAAAATGATCCTGGCCAAAAAGTTAGCACTCAAAAAAAAAAAAAAAAGAATGCTAAAAGTGCCACCACCACTCCCATCTCTTCTGGCTTATAAGGTTTCCGCTGGGAGGTCTGTTGCTATTCTGATGGGTCTTCCTTGGTAAGTAGCCTGCCTTTCTCTCTGCCTTTAAGACTTTTTCATTCATACTGACTTTGGATAGTCTAATGACTATGTGCTTTGGAGACTGCCACTGTCTCATATATTACCACACAGGAGTTTTGTTTTGTTTTTGAGTTGGAGTCTCATCATTGCCCAGGTTAGAGTGCAGTGGCACATTCACGGCCACCCCAGCATCAACCTGCTGGGCTCAGGTGATCCGCCTCAGCCTTCCAAGTGGCCAGAAGTACAGGCGCACGCCCAGCTAATTTTTTTTTTTAATTTATCATAGAGATGAGGTCTCACCAAGTTGCCCAGGCTGTTCTTGAACCCATGGGCTCAGGCAATTCCCTCACCTTGGACACCCAAAGTGATGGAATTACAGGCTTGAGCCACCATGCCTGGCCAGGAGTTCTTTTAATTTCTTGTATCTGTGTGGTGATCTCTCTAGCAAGATAGGGTAAGTTTTCTTGGATTATGTCTTGAAAAGTTTGTTCTAGGTTGCTCTTATTTTCCCCTTCTCTCTCAAGAATGCTGATCAAACATAGATTTGATCTCTCTACATAATCCCATACCTCTTGAAGCCTTTTTTTCATTTTTTGAAATTCTTTTTTCTTTATTTTTGTCTGACTAGTTAGTTAATTTAAATGATCAGTTCTCAAGCTCTGAAATTCTACTCTTCCTGGTCCAGTCTGTTGTTAAGGCTTGCAACTGTGTTTTTAAATTACTGAAATAAATTCTTCAGTTCCAGAAGTTCTGTTTGATTATTTCTTAGAATGGCCATATAAGCTTTCAGTTCTTGGGACTGTTTTTATGGCCTGTTTGATTTGGTATCTACTTTCTCTTAAATCTCATTGAGTTTCTTTGCCATCCCTATTCTGAATTTGATTTCTGTCATCAGGGATAATTCATTCTGGTTAGGATCCATTGCTCAGCAGCAGGCAGGATCCTTTGTAGATGTTGAACACTCTGGCTTTTGGTATTTCTGGTGTATTTGTACTGATTCTTTCTCATCTGCGGGAGCAGACTCTTCTCTTTTTTATTTTTTAAATTTGCTATTGTTGGGGTGGGGCTTTTTAAGTGTTTCTTCATTTTTTTCTCTTTAGATTTGTCTGTTGTGTATGGTCAGTTGGCTTCATTGAATGTCCCATCTCTCCATTCTCTCCTTGACTCACAGGCAGCAGGGGCAGAGGCAGTGTTGGTGGTGATTTGGGGGAGCCTAACAGCAACCTCTGGAGGTTTTGTCATCAGAGGAGCACTGAGCCCTAGCTGCAGAGTTCAGATGGGGTGCGGGTAAGCTGTATGGCCTCAGGAGGCCTCACCTGTTAGGGAGCTGTGGGTGCACAGAAGTGGCTTAGTCTCTCTGCTCTCTTCCTGACCTGCGGGCATCAGGAATGGAGGCAGTGGTGCTGGCCAGGAGCCATGGAGATGTCCTGCCTTCCCATTCCCTCTCTGACCTGCATGTGGGAGGGGCAGAGGCAGCTGTGGTGGCCAGCAGCAGCAATGCTGCCCCAGTATTCAGGGGAGGGTGGCGTGGTTGCTCTCTGCCTGTGGGAAGTCATGGCAGCAGGGGTGAGGTGGCTGCTCTCCACCTGGATGGAAGCCATGGGGACAGGGCCCTGTGGTGGCTGCACCTCACCTGAATGGAAGTCACAGGGGACAGGGGTCTGTGGTGTTGGTCCTGTGGAAGCACCCTCTCTATCCCCCTAAGCTACGGGTGGCAGGGGCCTTGCCTGGGTGGCAGTCACGGAAGTACTGCAACTCCCTGTTCCTTCTCTGACCTGCAGACAGCAGGGGCAAAGGCCATGGCTGGGGGACTGTGGGAAGCCTATCCACTGCCTCTGCAAGCTGGTAGCCTCCTGGAGTTAAGCCACAGCTGCAGCCTTCAGATGAGCTCAGGGCAGGGGCATGGGGGCCTGACTCTGAAGCAGGCAAAATGCCCTTTGTGGGGAGCAGGGGGGGCAACCACGTGGTACAGTCTGGCAGCAGGGTCTGTCTTGTAGGTGCACAAAAGTGCCTGAATCTCCTTTTCTGACAGGATTGCGGTAGCTGGCACTGGACCTCTCAGGGACCAAGAGCCTTCTGGGTACCACATGGACTTGAGCGGGACCTCTGTCCAGACTCCAGGTACCTTTCTGCATTTGGCTGAGGTTGGGGGCCCCAGAAGGGGGCTCTCCTGTGACTAAGATTGTAGTGGTCCATGGCAGATATGTGAAACCCCAGGGGATCTCTTAGTCACTCACTCACCCCTTCCCTTCATGGGGAACCCTCTCCCCATTCCGTGCTGGGTCCAGGTCTGCAGACAGCTTCAGTTTGCTCTCCTTCACTCTCAGTGGCCCCAGACGCTCTTCCAATGAACTTCAATGTGGTCTTCCAGAAAGTTTCCTGAGAGTTTATATTCATTTGCTATTTCAGATCCTCTCCATGAGAAAGGTGCTCACTGGCTGCTTCTAGCAGCCATCTTTGATCCCAAAATACCCGATTCCTTTTTTTTTTTTTTTTTTTTGAGTTGAAGTCTCACTCTGTTGCCCAGGCTCGAATGCAGTGGCATGCTCATGGCCACTGCAACCTCAATCTGCTGGGCTCAGGTGATCCTTCCACCTCAGCCTTCCAAGTAGCTAGAACTACAGGCATGTGCCACCACACCTGGCTACCCACTCCTCTTAATTGAATCAGAAAGTTCATTTACATACCTTCTATTCCATTAGTTAATCACCATTCCTTTTCTCCTTTCCAGTCTTCATGTACAAATAATTCATTCACTCGTTCAAAAATATTAATGGTTTTCTACAAAGGACTCTAACAGCCTAAGATTATCTTATACCCATGGAGTGTACTTGTGCCTGATATTACTGCCACCTACTCTGTATCAGTCCATCTACCTCCTTTTTCCCCTCCCTTCCATCCTTGTAAAACTCTGATTTTGTTTAGGGTGATCGTGGACACAGAAATTCTGACAACATGGAGTGCCACCATGGTACTCCAAAGCTGGCACAGCTCTGTGGCTGTCTATCTACTCTGTGGCCCTCTTCTATCTACTTGCAATTGAAGATGATACCTGGAAGTGTAAAAACTATTTTGTAACCTTAAGACAATAAGCGAACGTATTAAGAATGGTGGAAAAGAAAAAAAAGAACATCAGTACTTGACAACATGTAAGACCAAGATGCCTCCTATTTATTTAATTCACGTAAATTCATTTTCTGTTACTTGCAGCAGAAAGTATTCTAACTGAACCTAATGCTATCATGTTCATCTAGAAGGCGAAGTTGTTTAGGGATATGGGAGGGCCTTTCCAAAGACACCACATCTTGCCCATGCTACACCCTGCCTTGGCAGGGACAGATTTTACAAGCCCACCATGTGTAGCTCTCCTACACATTACCTTTATGTCCTTCAGGATATTATTTATGAGGCGTTTCAAGTCCTTCCACTCAGGAATAAGTCTGGGCGAAGACGATATCTGAGTGACATTCCAGTTCTTTACAGACATCTTGGATTACAGAACCTGTGGAAAGTAAAAGTGGCATAATCACAGCATCTGAAGTTAGATTGGAAATTAAGGGAATTTATAAAGAGGGAAGGACAATAGGACAAGTTAGAGAAATATGGAGCAGAAATACTCTTTTAAAAACAGGAGAAACACCTTTGTTTCTAAAAAGATAGAGATGAGAATGAGCTACTACTGCTTGCAACAACATGAATGAAATTCAAACATTATATTGGGTATAAGAAGGCAAACACAAAAGAGCACATACTGTATGACTCTATGAATATGAAATTCTAGAAAAGAGTCATCTACCCTATGGGGAGAGAGAGCAGATCAGTGGCTACCCTAACCCTAACCCTAACCCTTACCCTAACCCTTACCCCAACCCCTGAGGACAAGTTTGGAGGGACTGAGTGGGTAGATAAAAGATAACTTTTTTTAGTGTTGGTAATATTCTATATCTCGACTGTGGTAATGGTTACATGAGTATATAAATTGGTCAAAACTCATCAAAATGCACACTTAAACTTGGAATATTTATTACATGTAATTTATACTTAATAAAATTTTTAAAAGAGAGTAAAGCCCAACATGGTGGCTCACACCTGTAATCCCAGCACTCCGGGAGGTGGAGGCGAGAGGACTGCCTGAGCTCAGGGGTTCAAGACCAGCCTGAGCAACATGGTGAGATCTCATCTCTACACTAAATCAAAAAATCAATTAGCTGGGCATGGTAGCACGCGTCTGTAATTCCAGCTACTTGGAAGGCTGAGGCGGAAGGATTGCCGGAGCCGGCAGATCGACACTGGGGTGGCCATGAGTGTGCCACTGCACTCCAGTCTGGGCAACAGAATGAGTCTCCACCTCAAAAAAAAAAAAAAATCAGCCAGGTGTGGTGGCACATGCCTGTGGTTCCAGCTACTTGGAAGACTGAGGCGCTAGGATCACCTGAGCCCAGTCGGCCAAGGCTACGGTGGCTGTGAGTGTACCACTGCACTCCAGCCTGGTGAAAGAGTGAAACTCCGACAAAAAAAAAGCCGGGTTCGGTGGCTCAGCCTGTAATCCCACGCCTTGGGAGGCTGAGTGAATGAACCCGCCTGAGCCCGCGGGTTCGAGACCCGCCTGGGCAACTTGGCAAGCTCTCATCTCTACAATAAATCAAAAATTAGCCGGGCGTGGTAGCGCGCACCTGTAGTTCCAGCTACTTGGAAGGCTGAGGCAGAAGGATTGCCGAAGCCCAGCAGGTCGAGGCTGCGGTGGCCGGGAGCGGCCACTGCACTCCAGTCTGGGTGACAGAGTGAGACCCCAACTCAAAAAAAAAAAAAGAAAAAAGAAAAAAAAGAATAAAGTAGGAGTTTGATAAAGCAGGAAAGAATGCAGCCAGAAAAAGCTGTTAGATAAGTTTAGGCGAGCCAGTTGTGACATAGCTGAAATAACACAAAGGCTGGCTTCCTAGCCTCCCTTAATTCTCTCTATTGGGAAGCTCATATTTGTGGACATATTTATCTTTATTAGTCATTATCCCTTTTCCCTTTTCATGTATGTAAAAGTCACTCACTTGTTCAATAAATATTTCCTCACTGCTCATTATATGCCTAAAGTTGTACAACTAGTAAGTGGCAAAGCCAGAGTTCAAATGCAGGAGCATAACTTCAGAATGCATACTTTCAACTACTGAGCTAAGTAGACTTCCTAGTCTTGGAGTTCTCAGAGCTTATATTAAGTATGTCCAAGATGAAACAGCATCTAATTGGCTGAGCTCAAATTTGATCCAGGTTTGTCTAGTTTCAAGATGCGAATTCCAAAACATTGAGGCTACAAATACTTGTTGAGATTCTACTGTATAGCACGTATTGTGCTATTCACTGGGTATCCTAATATGAAAAGCAGTAATTATCCTTAAGGAGCTTCAATTGTTAGATGTGGTAATTGTAATGAGACACCTCACACTGCCTGGGAGGAAACTGGCACTTAGCACAGGAGAAGCACCAGGAGACTGTCAGACAGACAAGGTTTACTAAGGCACTTCAAGAGGAGAGAGTATCCACTTAAAAGTATGATTGGTGGGTACCTGCATAATGAATATTTGTATTCCTAACCCTGAATTGTACCCCACATCTTTAAAATAAAATCTTTTTTAAAAAAAAGTATGGGCCAGGTTCGGTGGCTTAGCCTGTAATCACAGCACTTTGGGAGGCCGAGGCGAGTGGATTGCCTGAGCCCGCAGGTTCAAGACCAGCCTGGGCATCTTGGCAGGACCTCGTCTCTACAATAAATAAAAAAATTAGCTGGGTGTGGTAGCGTTCACCTGTAGTTCCAGCTACTTGAAAGGCAGAGGTAGAAGGATTGCCAGAGCCCAGTAGGTCAACGCTGGGGTGGCCGTGAGCGTGCCACTGCACTCCAGCCTGAGTGAAAGAGTGAGATTCCAGCTCAAAAATAAAATAAAATAAAATAAAATAAAATGGTATGATTTATGCCAGCAACTACATAGAGATTAAATATTCTAACAGCACAAAGTTCAAGATGGCAGAAGATAATATGGCTAGGTAGGTGGGCATCAATATTACGTGCCATACTTTGGAGTCCAGTTTTTATCCTGAGTAGAGAGTAGAGAAACACTGAAAAGAAATTTAGCAGGAGACATGTTAAATTAACCTTGTAGAGCGTTCACTCATCCAGACAGGTGCAGTAGCTCAAGCCTATAACTCCAGCACTTTGGAGGCTGAAGCAAGAGGAATACTTGAGTCCAGGAATTTGCGACCAGCCTAAGCAACACAATGAGACCTCATCTCTACAAAAAAAACAAAATCAAAAAATTAGTCAGGCACGGGCAGCATGCCTGTAGTCCCAACTACTCAGGAGGCTGAGGTGGAAGAATCTCCTAAGCCCAGGAGGTCAAGGGTGTGGTGAGTCATGACTGTGCCACTGCACTCTGGGAAGCAGAGTGAGATCCCAATTCAGAATAAAAAATGTTCATCTCATTTCCGTGCATGTAAAGACCAAATGATTAGCCTCTGTAAAGAAGGATTTTTTTTTTAAGTGAGAAAATTAAACATGTTTAAACATCAAAAGGACACCACTAAGAAGGGAAAGTGAAAATACAGGAAAGAGAGAATGGGTTACTACAACAAGCTGATGTGAAGAGAAATAAGGGTTAGATCCCATAATCTCAGAGACTCCCTAAAGTTTCCTTTGGCAATTTAAGAACAGGAGCTCTAAACTGGGAAAATGGGGATTGCCTGAAACTTCTGTCTAAATTCTAGACTTGGACTCCATTCCATTAAGTTTGTGATGGGAGTCATATATTTCACTTTAACCCTCTTGGCCTCAGGAAAAAATACCCTTTTCTTTTTCCCTATTATAGCACTTAGAAAAATAAAGTAAAATAATGAAATTCAAAAGACTTTGAATAAGAATAAAATTTTAAATGCAATATAAATTCAGGGTGCTATTTTGTGAGAGAAGTGAAGGGGCATTTTGAGATTGAGGGAAAATAAGAGAAGTGAAACAGAAACCCCAGAGTCAAACATACTTACATTTATAATCCTAGGTTCTGTCCCTCAGTTTCTTTTCATTTAGATTTCTCAGACTGAACAAAGTTTTATCTCATATATGGCAGATTTCGTAAAGAGTCCAGTGAGACCAGTGCCATTCAATATCCATTTTTACAACAGAGAAAACCTGTCACTAACATCCTGTGGCATGATAGGCTTTCCCATTCCCTCATGGCTCACACATCTTTATCCTTCACAGAGGATTACATGCCCCTAATTCTAGAAGGGAGAGACTCCAGTTACAACTCCCCATAGAAAGAGTGTCACTGACTCCAACATCATAATGCATCAAACTCCCCCAATCCCTTCCCCCAACACATACGTATGTCCAGTGATAGCGTCTACATTATTAAGAAACTGAAAATCCTCACATTAATGTGCCAGGCGCTAGTAGGCAGGAAAAATCTGGCACTTTATGATAATGGAAGGGGATCAGTATATTGCAGTGGAATGGTGGGGGGATTTACACTGACCTTTTATGATTTTTTTTTTTTTTTGTAAGTTGGAGTCTCACTCTCTCGCCCAGGCTGGAGTGCAGTGGCACGCTCACAGCCACTGCAGCCTTGACCTGCTGGGCTCAGGCAATCCTTCCACCTCAGCCTTCCAAGTAGCTGGAACTACAGGTACACACCACCACACCCGGCTGATTTTTTGATTTATTGTAGAGATGAAGTCTCACCAAGTTGTCCAGGCTGATCTGGAACCCATGGGTTCAGGCAGTCAGCAGATGACTTTCTGAGGGCTGACCACTTGAGATAGTTCAGCCAGCTGACTAAAAACCTAATACGTTGGGGCTGGGGGGAGAATTCAGCCTTTTATATAAATAAACTTATTGTGTGTTTACACATGTTCATTGTTCTAAGGACTATCCATCCATGCATTGCCTCCAGACAATCCTTTAAAACAGCTTGCTAGGAAAAAAAGTTAAATTTGAATTTGATTTCCAGTTAAATTTGAATTTCAGATAAACAATATTTGGAACGCACGCATGCCTTTAAAAAAAAAAAAAATCTACTTTTCAAATTGAAAACTATACTTAATTGGGTGTCCTGAATTTTTATTTGCTAAATAAAATGTGACAACCCTCCTTAAAGCTACTAGTAGTTCCCTTTCTCCAGGTGAAGAAAATACGGGCCACGCAGCTAGAATGCGATAGGGCCAAAAGTCAGGCTCCAGGCTTGTTCCCGGCTATCGCGTCCAGGTCACTGGCCATGCAGGGACGTGCGTGTGAGGCTCTGGCCTTTATGACACAGGCTCCGCATCAGCGGCCCACGTGCTCAGCCGACTCTTTAGGGTTGTAAGTGGTCTCTATGCGGCCTTTATGAGGGCAGCGCCAGGACCCCAACGAGCCCAAGGACCCCACAAAGCAAAACCTAGGATAAAAACCGTGGGGTCACAACAGAATCCAGACGCTTCTCGGGCTTGCTTCCGCCCCAGCCCCAAGAGACCAGTGGGTGGGGCAGGGAGGCAGCGGTGGCCTCGGCTCCCCTGCCACTCTCGCTCCTCCCTCTGGCCTCCGTGCCGAGGACCCGAGCAAAGCGGTATGGCGAGCGTGGGCGCGGGAGCAGGGTGGGTGTCTAGGCTGGACTCGCCGCTCCCTTCTGCCAGCCCCGCGCTCTGCCGGAGCCTCATTGCCACCTCGCTTTCCCCAGGGAAATGTCTACATTCTGGTGGGAAGGGCCACGACGCCGCTGAACACGCATGCGCGAGGGCAGGAGGGTGGGGCCGGCGCACGAGGCGGCGGGGGCGAGGGGCGGTGCCACCCGAAGGGCCCTACCCGAGGCCACGCCCCCCTCCCCGCCCTGGGCTCCCACGGGGCTCCTGCTGCCCGGGCCAGCCCCGCAGTTATGGCCTGTCTTCTTGCGCTCTTCAGTCTTGTCCCGCTGGGTCTCGCGGTGTCCCCCTCTCCAGGTCCCAGGGCCTTGCGCAAGAAGGGAGGGACGGGGACAGCGGGGTGAAGGGGTGGTCAGGCGGGAGGAGGGAGGACCCCCTACACGTTTGCAGCCATGTGCGCGTTGGCACGTGCCTTGGGGTCTGGACCGCAAGGTGGGACTACATTTCCCAGCGTCCAGCACGGCGCTTGCGAGGTGGAGCCGTTCTCCATCTCTCTAGCTGGCGTGGTGGCGAGAGGATTAGGTCTTCCGCTACACACAACCGTGGCCGGCGTTGGGGAAACTGCGGTCTCAGGTATGATCCCTCGTGGCCTTTAGTCAAACCTGTACCACGGTCCCCTGGTGAGGCAGGGAGCCCTTCCCCCAAGTCTTACAAGATAAGATAAACCTCAAAATAAAGAGTTCTTCTAGCAACATAAGATTTTTCTTAGATGATACATATTAAAAAGAAATGTGGCCCCAATCTGTAATGTGCAAGTGTAACTGCTGTAACCTTGAGCTATGAAATACCCAATTAACCAGTATGTTACTAATAAGCAAGCCTTTGGGGGACAAGAAAATTAAAAATGTGTAAAAGACAATGCCCCTCTGCACTCAGGGCTCAGTCTCTGGATGCAAATCCACTGAGCTGGTGCCGGCACAAATAAACGCTGTTGCCTGGCAAAGTAGCCTTGGTGTCCCATCTCTCGCGGTAGAGATTGCTGCTACAATAGTAGATAAGGGTGATGACAGGGACTGAATCTGCCTGGCTTTGGGAAGCTCCCTGGTCTTTACCTCCCCATCAGGCTAACCAACTTCCCCAGTGTTGCCTGTGAAAAGTGGATAGGAGATGGTATTTGGGAAGGTGACAAATAGACATGGCTCCTAACATACATGGCATCAGGCGACTGCAATTCCCAGTACACCCTGACTGTAGCTCCCTGTATTTCAGCTCTTCTTACTCGAAGTTCCTGAGGAGAAAAGGGGGAGGCAACGGGTGGATTTCAGCTCCCAGGAAGTTCTTTGGAGAATGGGGGCCTTTCCAGTAGACATCAGGTTATCACCTCCTCTCTTTAAGTAGCCAAGCTATACCCTGGCCTGAATGTGACTGGAGAAAAGTACACTGCCACACTGCTTCCGCTTTCAGTTTATAACCATGAACCTCAAATCTTTCTTAATGCTCCCCCGCAAGCATGCTGTTTTGTTTGTTAGTCCATTCACTGCCCCACACAACTTTTTCAAACCAGTAACGCATTCCCATTGCCTTTCTCTCAACTAATAACCCTGTTTTTTTCACTTCACTGAGAAAATCACAACTATCAAAAGAATCTCCACAGACTCCCAACACCACACCTATCCACCTGCATCCATGCCCATATACACTGCCTTTCCTCTCTTCCCACCAAAGAACTAACCCTGTCCTTATCTAAACCTAATTCCTCCTCTTAGGCAATGGATTCCACCCTGTTTCATCTGTCAAGTTCTTGACTCCAGCAGTTCCCCCACCTTGAAAACAAACAACACACACACATACACTTTCTTCATTCCCTTTCTCCCATCAACTGCTGCCCCATTTCTATCAAATTATATTAATATATTTATATTAATATATCTATTAATATATCACAGTAATCATTTCTATTAATATATCACAATAATCATCTTGCTAGTTTTAATGGTTGACTTCCCGTTGTTATTTTGCTTGACCTGTCAGTAGCACTTGACACAAATGATCATTCCCGTCTCCTTAATGCCTTTTCTTCACTTAGTTTTCATGACATCGTGCATTCTTGGTTTTCCTTGTACCCCATTTGTCGCTCCTTCTCAGTCTCCTATGTTGGTTCTTCCACTTCTCTCTGACTTCTTTATTTTATTTTATTTTTTTTTTGAGTTGGAGTCTCACTCAGTCGTCCAGGCTGGAGTGCAGTGGCACTCTCACAGCCACCCCAGTGGTGACCTGCTGGGCTCAGGCAGTCCTTCCACCTCAACCTTCCAAAAGTAGCTGGAACTACAGGTGCGTGCTACCATGCCCAGCTAACTTTTTTTAAAATTTATTGTAGAGACGAGGTCTCACCAAGTTGCCTGGGCTGGTCTCGAACCCGCGGGCTCAGGCAATCCACTCACCTCAGCCTTCCAAAGTGCTGGGATTACAGGCTGAGTCACTCTGACCTCTCTCTGACTTCTTAATGTTAATACTCCTCAGAGTTCAATCCTTATTCTTCCTTATTCACACTCACTCCCTTGGTAATCTTATTTAGTCTTGTGGCTTTAAGCATCTTCTATATATAACCAATGATTGTCACATGTGTAATTCCCATTTAAACCTATCCCCTGTACCCCATTGTCTACATCTTCTCTTCGATGTCTAATAGACATTTCAATCTCAATTTGTCCATAACTGACCTCATGAGCTCCTAACCTTCCTTCCAGTATCCACTCCCTTGTTCATCTTCCCCAACTCATTGATTGCACGTCCAGCTTTCCAGTTGGTTAAACCAGAAGCCCTGGAATCATCCTTAACTCCTCCCTTTATCTTACACCCACATCCAATCTATCAGCAAATGCTGATGGTTCAACCTCCAGGTAGATCCAGATCTGCTCAGTACTTGCATTTCCACTGCTTCCTTCTCCCTAGTTCAAACCCACCATCCTCTTTCCCCTGGATTGTTCTAGCAGCCTCTTCATTCATGCTCCTGCTTCCACTCCCCTCCCCTGAACTTCTAACTCTATCACTACAATTTGTTCTCCACACAGCAGTCAGGATGCCTCAGGGGGAAAAAAATTCCCTTCCCTCTATCACCATAGCTTCTGCTCCAGTCCACCATCATCTCCTACTCAAAATACTGCATCAACCTCCAGAATTTCTCTGTTCTGTCTGTTTTATTCCTGGAAGTCAGAGGGCTTCAAAACAGATTTGATTATACAGTTCTATGATTTCCCATTTTCCCCAGGACAAAGTCCAAACTCTTAAAGAGACCTACAAAGCCCTCCATTGTCTATCCCTTGAAGGTTGTAACCATCCCAGCTTTATCTCACTATCTGAATCTCCAAACTGGAGCTCTGTTCACCTCCTTTTTGTTTCTCCTACATGCCATGCTTTCTTTCACCTCTAGATCACATCTCAAGTTTTTAACTCCTCCATGCCCTTTAAATCTCTTCTAAACCTCCCTCTCTCAAAGAGATCCTGCTGACCACTAGACAAGGTTACAGTTCCCTGATATATATTCTAGTCCCATCATAATAGTCATTGCCAGCTAGAATAACTCCAGAAGAGCAGAAAATTTGCTGTTCTGAATATTAGTGTGCCCTCGGCACTTTGGGCAGTGTCTGACACAGAGTAGATAATCATCAAATATTTGTTGAGTCTTGGGAAAGATAATGTTGAGCTATCAATTTCCTTCATAAAGTTATTGGTGCCAACAATGTCAATGTGTAATGTAGTAAATATGGCTAATTCTGAGTTTTAGGAAGGTGACATTTGCAGTTAGAAAATACCTTGTTGGAACATTTTTATTTGGTCTGAGATTCAAGTCTTTCTGCTGCCAGAAATCTGGGGTTTAGTTAAAGTTTTGGCAAAACTCATAGTTGTGTTAAAATTTGCATACACAGATAACAAAATTTTCAATGCATTTTTTTCAGACAAAATAGTAACTTTTTGCCTCCTTTTTCAATGATGTAAGCATTTTTAAAAATTTCCTGTTCTACCAAGTTCTAAAAGTGAGTGACCTAGGTATTATCCTGGACACTGTTTTCCCTCACTTCTTCTACTTCACTCTTCATCCATTGATATGTCTAGTATACAGCCATAGACAACTGCAAACATGTTTCTTTGAACCCACTGTTGCCTCCTTTAATTCAGTCTTCTCCTTGTGTATCTTGGGTATCAGAAGTATCTTCCAGATCACTAATTCCCCCTTCAACTGTGTCTAATCTACTACTTTTAATTTTTAACATAATACATTTACTACAAAACTTCTGTTTGGTTCTTTCCAAATCTTGCCTCAAGTTTTTCTTAGTGTTTTGTTATATGTAGCTGTGTGTGTATGTAATAATTTTCAACACCATTTTTTTAAAGTCTGTGTCTAGTAGTTCTGGTACCTTCAGATCCTGGTTGTCAAGATCTGCTGTTTGGTATGGAGTTTCTCAAGTATGTTATAGTTTGAGATTATGAGCTGCTTTTCTTTTTTTCTTATTTTATGAACTTTTTGTTTTATGATTATTATTGTTTTAAAGATGTGGGTTACAGCCAGGCTCGGTGGCTCAGCCTGTAATCCCGCGCTTTGGGAGTCTGAGGTGAGTGGATTGCCTGAGCCCATGGGTTCGAGACTCGCCTGGGCAATTTGGTGAGACCTCATCTCTACAATAAATCAAAAAATCAACTGGGCGTGGTAGTGCATGCCTGTATTTCCGGCTACTCAGAAGGCTGAGGTGGAAGGATCGCTGGAGCCCAGAAGGTCGAGGCTGCGGTGGTCGGGAGCAGCCACTGCACTCCAGTCTGGGCAACAGAGTGAGACTCCAACTCAAAAATAAATAAAGATGTGGAGTACAATTCAGGATTAGGTATATAAGTGGTCATCATACAAGTAAAGTTTGGGCCTTCCTTTGGTGGTCCCCACTTTGCTGGTTTGAGATTAAGTACCCTTATTGATGTTGTGTACCCCCACACACACCCTGGCAGTATCCTACTACTGCCAATCCTTTCTTATAGTATTATGGTAAATGTTCAGGGTCCTCTTATGAGTAAGAACAGGTACTCTGTTCTTTGTTTCTATGATAGATCACTGATAATGATAAACTCTAAATCCATCCAAGTTGCTGTGAAGTCCATATGTTTGTCCTTGTTTATGGCTGTGTGATATTCCATTGTGTATATGTACCACATTTTTTTAATCCAGTCTGGTTTCAATGAGCAGCATAGTTGGTTCCATGTTTTTGTTATTGTGAATAGTGCTGCAATAAACATGTGTGCAGGTATCTTTTTTGTAGAATGATTTGAATTTCTACAGGTATATTCCCAGTACGGGGATTGCTGGGTCATATGAAAGATCAATGTCAAGTTCCTTTAGAAATCACCACACTGTTTTCCAAAGAGATGGCACTAGTTTGCATTCCAACCAGCTATGTAGAAGCATTCCTTTTTCTCTGCACCCTCGCCGACATCTGTTGTTATTTGTTTTATTAATGATGGCTGTTCTTACTGGGGTTAGGTGGTATCTCAAGGTGGTTTTGATTTGCATTTCTCTGATGATGAGTGAGGCTGAGCATTTTTTCATGTGTCTGTTGGCCACCTGTGCCTCTTCTTTTGAGAAGTGTCTGTTCGTGTCTTTTGCCCACTTTTTAAAATTTATTTATTGTAGAGATGAGGTCTCTCCAAGTTGCCCAGGCTGGTCTCGAACTTTGCCCACTTTTTTTTTTTTTTTTTATTTGGAGTCTCACTCCATCACCCAGGCTGGAGTGCAGTGGCACACTCTCAGCCACCCCAGCATCAACCTGCTGGGCTCTGTCAATCCTTCCACCTCAGCCTTCCAAGTAGCCAAAACTACAGGCGTGCGCTACCGCGCCTGGCTAATTTTTTAATTTATTGTAGAGACAGGGTGTTGCCAAGTTGCCCGAGCAGGTCTCAAACCCACAGGCTCAGGCAATCCACTCGCCTCTGACTCCCAAAGTGCTGGGATTACAGGCTAAGCCACTGAGCTGGGCCCCTTTGCCCACTTTTTAATGGGGCTCTTTTTTTTTTTCTTTTGACACGTTTGAGTTCCTTGAGGATCCTAGATGTTAGGCCTTTGTCAGATATACAGTTGGAAGATATTTTTTCCCATTCCATGGGCTGTCTCCCTGCTGTCTTGTTGGTTTCTTTTGCTTTACAGAAGCTTTTCAGTTTGATGGGGTCCCACTTATCTATCTTGTCTCTTATGGCATGGGCACTTGGGGTTTTGATCAGGAATTGGTTGCCAGTGCCAATTTCCATAAGTGTGTTTCCTGCATTTTCTAAGGTTCTCATAGTTTAGATCTTTGATCCATGTAGAGTTGATTTTTTTATATGGCGATAGGTAGGAGTCCTCTTTCAATCTTCTGCATGTGGTCAGTCAGTTTTCCCAGCACCATTTACTGAATGGGTTTGTGAGCTTATTTTCAGTGGAGTTTTATATTTGGAAAACTTTAGTTGAGAACCAGCCATTTCAGAGAGATTTTATTATTGCTTCTGTAAAGAATCTCAGGCTTATCAACAGCCCAAGATAAATTTTATGTTAACATCTTGGGTTGGGTCCAGGTGTGATAGCTCACACTGTAATCCCAGCACTTTGGGAGACTGAGGCAGGAGGATTGCTTGAGGCCATAGGTTCAAGATTGGCCTGGACAACATATCAAGACCCTGTCTCTAAAAAAATATTTTTTTTTAACATTTAGGTATGGGGTTCCAGTATTGTTTAGGAGTATAAGTTCAAACTCAAAGTCTGTGGGTGGGTAGGTTGATGTCTAAAAATCCTCAGAAAACATCCCCTTTCCCCCCAAAAGAGACAAGTTTTCTTCGTGGGCAGGTGGGAAGATTTCATTCTGGTTTATCTGTTTGATTATATTACTCACATCTTTATTCAGAGGTAAAACTACCCATCTGGTTCTGGTGCAGAGCTTTTATCCTGTCCCCATAGAAGCTCATGCTCCTAAATTACTGTGACCACAAACTACTCTCCTTCCATTGCATTAGCAATAGATTTCATACCTACAATTTTAATTTTGTTTATCACTTCATATTTGGTTGCTGATCTTATTTATTGGCAGCTCAAGTATACATTTAAAAGGATAATTATTATATTGTATTCAACAATGCTAGAAGATTTGTAGCAGAAGGATTTACTGATACCTGTTGACCATAATGCTAGAAATAGAATTGGCTCTAAGCCACATTAACTGAACAATCTCTGAATTTCAAATTTACTATCTCTAAATTTCCCCCATTTAAAAATCTGTAATTTCTCTTGATCATAAAATAAAGAACAAAATATTTAGTGTGATCCAAAACCCTTCATGGTTGGTCCCAACTGTCTTTTTCTAGAAATCTGTGTTGTTCAATAATCTTTTTGTACTGTGCTGCTGAGACTGGGAACCTCCCAACTATATTTCTCCAGTACCCCTTTCCTGCTAGTGTCTGGCAGGTTCTTCCAATGAGAGAGACTCTGGTGGGAAATTAGAAAGTAGCCGGGCTCGGTGGCTCAGCCTGTAATCCCGTGCATTTGGGAGGCCGAGGTGAGTGAATTGCCTCAGCCCGCAGGTTCGAGACCCGCATGGGCAACTTGGCGAGCCCTCATCTCTACAATAAATCAAAAATTAGCCGGGCGTGGTAGCGCGCGCCTGTAGTTCCAACTACTTAGAAGGCTGAGGTGGGAGGATCGCCAGAGCCAAGCAGGTCGAGGCTGCGGTGGCCGGGAGCAGCCACTGCACTCCAGTCTGGGCGACAGAGTGAGACTCCAACTCAAAAAAAAAACGAAAAAACAGAAATTAGAAAGTAGGTAGAAGGAAGAAGTATTCTTCTCCTGGTTGTGACCGTGGTGGAGGCTGTTTGCTGGCAATTACATCAGCAGTAGCAGGAATGGGGATGACTGGGCTCAAGCAATCCTAGTATTCCAATGTCTCTTTGTAGTTTCATCCCTGGTCACAGCGCTGCCTTTTTGACAATTCCATCGCCAACTGTGGCAGTGCATTCAGCAGAAAAGCAGCAAGTTCAGGATGTTAACAGCTTCCTGATCTGTATGTATCTCACCTCTTTCTTGTTGCTTCTCCTGCCTCTCCAGCATTTTTGTGACCAGTTCCCTATTTTGAAATATCTAGGGTAATTACCGTGTATCTGCCTTAGCCAAGATCTTTACTAGACTCTTGGTAAAATTCCCTTTTATAGGCTGAAGACTTCAACATTCACAATCATACAATTAGTGATTTTTTTTTCTCCTATGGGGGAAAAATGTGATTATCAGATTTTGAGTGTTTTCATTTTTATATATATATATCAATATTTTTCATTTTAATATTGTGGGGTACAGTTAAGGGTTAGGTATACAAATATGCTTCGTTCAGGCACCCTTGTTGATAAGGGGTGTTTCCCCTAGAGTGTTTTCTATTGCAGTGGTCTCCGGGTTTTTAAAAAATTCTACACTCCATCAATAAAACCGTTTTTTAAAAAAAATCATTGACACCATATGCACATGTGATTATCTGCAAATTGTATATTTGTCTTACTTTCAAAATCCATCTTTTAAAAATCACGAATCTCCTTTGGCTTTCCTTTCGGGCGTGGGGGGGGAAGAGGCCGGAGGCTTGGGAAGGTGTCTGCGCCCCTCCCCTACCCGCCGCCTGCGGGGGCCCAAGCGCTCCGCGCCGGGCCAGGGGCGGAGGACACAAGGCGCACGTCCCGGGGCTGCGAGTCGTCGGTGCCCGGGCCGGTGTCGGTGCCGCCCAGGGTTTTCGCCGCGCGCTCGCGCCGGCCTGGAAAAAAAATTACTAATCATTAAATGTTTGCAGTTCCTATTCAAACTTTGCTACTCTGAAATAATTGCCGTTTTCAGAAGAAAATGTAAGTATATTTTGAGAAATAAAGCAGGACGTTGTAATGCATATAGAGTATCCGGGAGAAATCCCTCCATTTGGAGTAATGACAGCCGTTTAAGATGCTTCTAAAGAACAAAAGCAGCTGCTCATTAAAACCACCTAAAATGTCAGAACTAGCCGGGCACAGTGGCTCACACCTGTAATCCCAACACCTTGGGAGTTGGAGGCAAGGGGATTGCCTGAGCCCAGGGGTTCTAGACCAGCCTGGGCAACTTGGCGAGACCTCCGCTCCACAATAAGTCAAAAAATTAGCCAGACGTGGTGGCGCACACCTGTAGTGCCAGCTACTTGGAAGACTGAGGCAGAAGGATCGCCAGAGCTCAGCAGGTTGAAGCTGCCGTGGCCATGAGCGTGCCACTGCACTCCAGCCTGGGTGATAGAGTGAGACTTCAACTCAAAAAACAACAAAAGAAAGACAGAATTAAGTTGTGACTGGGTTTCGATTCATTTAGTTTCTGCCACAAAGCAGGTCATAAAGGACTTACCACCAATCATTTTTTAAACGAATGCCCAGCCCAGTTGTGAGGGGAAAAATCCTCTGGTTGTCACCCCAAATACATGGGGGAGGGGAATGTTCAGATGTATTTTTGGACTTTAGAAAAAAGGAGAATTTTCATAAGCAAAGGATTAAAATTCAGCCTGCATAGTTAGGAATTTATGGACAGAAGTTTCCCAGTTTCCCAAGTGCCTACCACATATCCTCACTGTTCTAGGTACTGGGACCATGGAGGAGATGAGATCCCTGCACTAATTGGAGCTGGTTATCAAAATGATATATAAGCAAATATGTAATATAGCCTCAAGTAGTGAGAAGTGCTATGAAAAAATAAATCAGAGAAATATCATCAGAGAGGGCTTCTGCAGTCACCTTAATCTAAAATACTACCCCCCTCCCATCTTGTTGTTCCTTATTTTGGTTTATTTTTCTTCATGGACTTGTTTCTACCTGACATTTTATATTTATTTGTCATTTGTCCTGCCAATTAGAACATGAGCTCTGTGAGTAGTAGGTGTTTTGTTTTGGCGACCACTGAATCTAGAGCAAGGGTTGGCCGACTAAGGCCCACGAGACAAATCTAGCTCACCATGTTTTTTTATGCCCATTTTTAAATGGTTAAAAGAAAAAGAAGACTATTTTCGATATAAAAAAATTATATAAAATTTAGATTTTAGTATCTGTAAATAAAGTTTTATTGGAACATAGCCATGTTGATTCATGTATGTGTTATCTATGGCTGCTTTTGTACTACAACAGTAGAGTTATGAAGGTGCAACAGAGTTTGCATGCCTCACAAAGGCTAAAATATTTACTCTCTGGCTGTTTACAGAAAAGCTTGGTGACCCTAGAGTGATACTAACTATACAGTAGTTGTTAGGTAAATAATTATTGAATGAATAAATGTTCATCCCTGCCCAGTTATCTTTGATGATGAGAACCAGAGTTGCACAATATAAAACACTACAGGGAGAAAGAGAAAGAGAAAGAGTCAGGTGAATTGACACATGGGCTAGGCAGATACTCCCAAAGTTATACATTAAAATGTTGAGTAAGACTCTGGTCAGGCACAGTGGCTCATGCCTGTAATCCCACCACTTTGGAAGGCAGAGGCTAGAGGATTGCCTGAGTCCAGTGGTTTGAGACCAGCCTGGGCAACTTGGCGAGACCTCATCTCTACAATAAATCAAAAATTAACAGGGCATGGTGGCACATGCCTGTAATTCCAGCTATTTGGAAGGATCGCCTGAGCCTGTGCCACTGCATTCCAACCTGGGTAACAGAGTGAGACTCCAACTCAGAAAAAAAAAAAAAAAAAGACTCTGGTCTACCTACTCTGTGCCTCCTATAAAGAATATACATTACCTTTCCAGGAACTCTGGGTTTGGCCAATGGAATATGAATGGGGATGATATATGTTCCTTTAGCCTAGCTCCTGTAATGAGAATATGCTGAAGCAGACCTGTAGTCAGCTCACAGATCTGCAGCTAATCCACAGTCCTTAAACAACATGTGCGCGGCACATTATTGGTGATGCTGAATTTGGAAGCTACCATATCTCTCCATTGTAAAAGGACTTTTTCCCTTCTGTAATAAGTGATCTGTGGGATGATACTACAGTGGGTTAAATAGGGGTCTCCAAAAAGATTTATGTCTGTATCCTAACTCCTGGAGCCATTGAATGTAACTTTCTTTGGAAAAGGGGTCTTTGCGGATGTAATTAACTTAAAGATTCTCAATATGAGATCATTCTGGATTACCTGGGTGGGCCCTAACTCCAACGACAAGTGTTATAAGAATGAGGAAGAGGAATATTATACAGAAAGAAGAGGGGAACACATAGAGACGTGAAGGAAGAAGGATACAGGAAAATGGAGGCAGAGATTGGAGTGATGTGTCAACAAGGAATCCCAGGAGCCACTGGTAGGCCTGGAGCCACTGAAAGCTAGAAAGGGATAGGAAAGATTCTCCCCTAGAGCCTTCACAGGGAACATGGCCTTGCCAACACCATGATTTCAGATTTATGACTTCCAGTTCTTTTTTTTTTTTTTTTTGAGTGGGAGTCTCACTCTGTCACCCAGGCTGGTGTACAATGGCATGCTCACAGCCACCACAGCCTTGACCTGCTGGGCTCAGGCAATCCTTCCACCTCATCCTTCCAAGTAACTGGAAGTACAGGCATGTGCCATCATGCTAAGCTAATTTTTTTGTTTCTTGTAGAAACGAGGTCTTGCTGTGTTGACCAGGTAGGTCTCTAAGCCGTGGGCTTAGGCAATCCTCTCGATTCCGCCTTCCAATGTGCTGGACGTGAGCCACCATGCACGGCCAACTTCCAGTTCTGTGAGAGAATAATTTCTGCTGTTTTAAGACACAAAGTTTGTGGCAGTCCTAGGAAACTCATACCGATACTTTGAGATGTGAATAGCCTATTTTCCAACATTCCTTCACCCAGTAGTTATAATATTTATTGATGATCCTTAACTTATTTTTTTTCTTTTGAGTTGGAGTCTCACTGTCACCCAGACTGGAGTGCAGTGGCCGCTCCCAGCCACCGCAGCCTCGACCTGCTGGGCTCCAGCGATCCTTCCGCCTCAGCCTTCCAAGTAGCTGGAACTACAGGCGCGCGCTACCACACCCAGCTAATTTTTTGATTTATTGTAGAGATGAGGTCTCGCCAAGTTGCCCAGGCGGGTCTCAAACCCACGGGCTCAAGCAATCCACTCACCTCAGCGTCCCAAGGCACAGGATTACAGGCTGAGCCACCGAACCTGGCTAACTTATTTTTTAATCTGAGTTATTTTATAAAAGAGTACCTTAGTTTCAAAAACTATAGTAATATTTAGCTATTTTGTTATTCCTAATCCATTACATCATGATGGAAGAACATGTAGTTTATGTAATAGTGATCCTTTGGGATTTACTAAAGCTGCTTTTATAATATAAACATGTAGACAAAGGTCGGAAAGATGGTGGCTGAGTCAGTTGGACTATGTGAGTCCCAGTGTGAGTGAGTGAGAGTATGGAAATTTTGTGTAAGTGCTGGTGAGTAAGTGGGCGTGTGAGTGGCTGAGTGAGGACTAGGGCGCTAGTGACCAGGGCTCTCCTGGTGCAGCAGCTGGTACCACAGCAGCTGGGCTTGAACCTAGTGATTCCCAGGACGCAGAAGCCGAGCGCCATTTTATTTATTTATTTTTTTAATCAACAAAACCTTTCCTGGGTAGAAAATGCTGGGAGAGACTGTCTAAGTGGGGACTCGTGAGCAAGTGGCCAGGCCCCTAGTGCAACAACTGATACTGTAGCTTCTCTGCTTGGTCCCTGGCTCTTCCCGGGTTGCAGAAGCTGAGTGCCACTATTTTTTTAAAAAACAAAGTTTTCCTGTAAAAAGGCTATGGGAGAAACTGTTGCCCCAGGCTCTCCCTCACCATTGCAGCAGGAGAGACTGCCAGCTCCAGGCTTTGCCTCACCACTTCATCGCCTGGCAGGGCACTGGCAGCAGAGGCTGCAGTGGGGGTCCAGAGGCAAAGTCCTGCGGAAGAGGACAAGAGAGGCACCCCACCACCATCTGGAAGGCGGGGCAGGAAAGTGCTCTGACTTGCTCACCACAGAGCAACAGACCTGATCTCTGTGACTAGAGGATCAGCTACTCAGGGACTGATCATGACCCAGAGGGAATATCCTGAAAGCACAAACTTCAGAGGGACCTGAGGAGTGCTGAGTTCCAGGCGCCCCTCCCCCTATCCTGATACAGCATGGGACAACGGGTGTGGCCAGAAAAGGACAGGGAAGGACTCCAAAGAGATCAGTGATGAGTCTCTTGATCCAAAACCCCCTCCTCCCCAGCAGTCCTCTGAATGTCAGACCCGCATAGCTGGGCTACAACTGGGAGGGACAAACCCAGGCTGAGCATTAACAGAATTCCATTCCAGGACAGGCCTGGCTGGGGCACACCCCCACCCGCAAGTACGTACCTGGGGAAGAGACATCCCACACCACCCCACCAGAGGAGATCTCCCTGGCCATACGAGAGTGGGAGGGGAGGACTGCAGCCCCACCAACCTCCACTGCCCCTCCTTCTTCCTTGCTCCGGACACTCAGGAGAGAAGGAAAGAGGTGGCTCTGCAAGAGAGACCTGATTAGAGAAACAATTACAAAGCCGGCCACAAGAGGGCAGTTTTTTTTTTTTAATTTTCAATTTTTTTTTTTTGAGTTGGAGTCTCACTCTGTCGCCCAGACTGGAGTGCAGTGGCCGCTCCCGGCCACCGCAGCCTCGACCTGCTGGGCTCCAGTGATCCTTCCACCTCAGCCTTCCGAGTAGCCAGAATTACAGGCATGCGCTACCATGCCCAGCTGATTTTTTTATTTATTGTAGAGATGAGGTCTCACTGCCCAGGCAGGTCTCAAACCCGCAGGCTCAGGCAGTCCACTCACCTCAGCCTCCCAAAGGTGCAGGATTACAGGCTGATTTCAATTTTTTTTAATTTTTAAAATTATTTTGACTGTTTATCTATTTTTAAATATTTTTCCTTTGTGCATGAATGTGTATTTGAGGGTTTGATCTGAATCCCCCAATTTTTTTCTTTTCTTTTTCTGTTTCTTTCTTCTTTTATTTGTCATTTTCTGTTTATGTGTGTATGTGAATGACTGAGTGTTCATCTTTCAATTTTGTTGTTGTTGGTTCATTTTTGCTCTTTCGTTCTTCTGGGGTTTTTTTAATTTCATTTTTTATAGTTTAAGGTATGTGTCAATATATGTGTGAGAGTTCAACTTGATTCCTCCCCCCGCACACAGTCTTTCTGCTTTTCTTCTCTATTCACTTTGTGCTAGGGGTGTGTGTGTGTGTTTAGTTTTCTTGGTTTTGTTGTTGTTTATTTTGTTTCACTTTGTTATTCCGTTCATTTTGGAGTGTGTGTGTATGTCTGTGTGTGTGTGTTCAGTTGTTTTTTGCATTGGTTTCTGCTTTGCGACATCATATAGAGTGGTGGTGGGGAGTGGGTCTCAGGGAACGCATACCACAATCAGTGAACATTGTAATTTGCAAGTCGTTTCTGAATCCTAGCACCCCATCCCCTACTTTATTCAACTTTCAAAAACTATAAGAGACAGCAAAGCTTCCCATTCACTATCTTATTCAAAATAGAACAAATCCAGAGCCTGGGTCAGAGAAGAATAGAGGAGTGAGCAAACATCAGAAGGGAAAGCCTCTCCTGCTGACACTGAATAACAGAACTAAAGAGAAAAACAAGAGATCTGTCACAAATGAGGAAAAACCAAAGAAGGACCACAGGCAATTTCAAGTGTACCAAAGACAAAACTCCTGAAAAATCAGACCTTGGTGCCCAAATAATGGAAGTCACCAATGACTGGCCCCAGGATATGACAGGGATTGGGGAATGGATGGAGAGAGTGAATAAGACTCAAGAAAGACAAGATGCAACACTGAAAGAACTTGTAACAGAGATTTTGGCAATAAAAAATTTCATCCAGGAAATAAATAACAAGATGACAAGCATGGAAAGCAGAATTAATCTAGCTGAAGAAAGAATCTAAGAACTTGAAGACCAGAACATGGAATTAACTGATCTGTAAAAAACATAAAAAGCAGACTCAGAAAGAAAGAACAAAGCCTACAAGAGATTGCAATTATATCAAGAGGCTGATCTATGCATGACTGGTATCCCAGAAGAAGAAAGGGAAATGGAGAACAACTTGAAACAAGTATTCCAGGAGGTAATCCAAGAAAACTTTCCTCATCTCAGCAGAGATGTGACCAGTCAAGCACAAGAGACACAGAGAACCCCACAAGAAATCAAATGAGAAGACCAACCCCTAGACACATAGTAATTCACCTACACAGAGTAGGCACAAAAGAAAAAATCCTAAATGCAACAAGAGAGAAAGGTCAGTCTACCTACCGGAGAAAACCAGTCAAAATAGCAGCAGACATATCAGCAGAAACACTACAAGCAAGAAGGGACTGGAGCCCTATATTCAAAGTCCTCAAAGATAAACAATTTCAACCAAAAATTTCCTATCCAGCCAAGCTCAGCTTCGTCAGTGATGGAGAATTGAAATCTTTCCCAGACATCCAATCCCTAAGAGATTGTGCAACCTCCAGACCAACTCTACAGGAGACACTTAAAAAGGTATTAAGCACGGAAGAAAGAAAGAAAGAAAAGAAGGACCACACACTTCCCAAGAGAACAGCAGAACACAGAATCAACAGAGAATATAGCATAACAAGAAACTTGAAAACTCACATATACACCAACCCCAAAGCCAAAAGAAAATAAGTAAACAAAGAAAAAATTTATAAGAACCTCATAACAGTGATAAACAATCACATTTCAATAATCAACCTGAATGTGAATGGACTGAATGCTCCACTGAAAAGACACAGAATGGAAAACTGAATAAGAAACCATGACCCAAGTATTTACTACTCTAGGAGACTCATCTCACTACAAGGGATGCACACAGACTCAAAGTTAAAGGATGGAGAATAAATTTTCAGGTGAACAGATCACAAAAGAAGGCAGGAGTGGCAATCTTTTTTTTTTTGAGTTGGAGTCTCACTCCGTCACCCAGACTAGAGTGCAGTAGCCGCTCCCGGACACTGCAGCCTCAACCTGCTGGGCTCCGGCAATCCTTCTGCCTCAGCCTTCCGAGTAGCCGGAACTACAGGCGCACACTACCACGCCCAGCTGATTTTTTGATATATGTAGAAATGAGGTCTCGCCAAGTTGCCCAGGCAGGTCTCGAACCCGCCGGCTCAGGCAATCCACTCACTTCAGCCTCCCAAAGCACTGGGATTACAGGCTGAGCCACCAAACCCAGCTAGGAGTGGCAATCTTAATATCAGACAAAACAACCTTTAAGCTATCAAAAAAATTTTAAAAGGTTCAGAAGGACACTAGATAATGATAAAAGGTTCAATCCATCAACAAGAAATATCTATCATAAATATATATGCACCCAACAGGAGCACCAGATTTTATAAAGCAAATTTTATAAGCTACTAAGTAAACTAAAAAAAGATATAGATTCTAACACTTAAATACCCCACTAACAACCCTAGAAAGATCATCATGGCAAAAAATCAACAAAGAGATCTGAAACCTCAACTTCACATTTAACCAAATGGACTTAGTAGATGCCTACAAAACCCTCCACCCAACAACTACAGAATATACATTCTACTCACCACCACATGTAACATACACTAAGATTGATCACATCCTTGGCCATAAATCAAGCATAAATAAATTCCATAAGGTTGAAATCTTGCCATGCACATTCTCAGACCACAGTGAAATAAAAATAAATATCAACATCAACATTTCCCCAAAGCCCACAAAGACATGGACAATAAACAGCATGATGCTGAACAACTGCTGGGTCAACACTGAAATCAAAACAGAAATTAAAAGATTCCTGGAAACAAATAAAAATGAAGAAACTTCTTACCAAAACCTCTGGGATGCCATTCTAAGAGGAAAATTTATATCTCTACAAAAACCCATCAAGAAAACGGAAAGATCACAAGTGGAGATCCTAACAAATCACCTAAGGGAGCTGGGAAGAGAAGACCACCAAAACCCTAACTTTAGCAGAAGAATTCACCAAAACAATAGCCCAAATATAAGACATAGAAGACAAAAAATATAGAAAACATCAACAAAACCAAAAGTTGGTTATTTGAAAGAATTAACAAGATTGATGGATCCCCTAGCCAGAATAACCAAGAAAGAGAGAAAAAGCCCAATTAAACATAATCAGAAATACAAAAGATCAGTCAGGCTTGGTGGCTCAGCCTGTAATCCCGCGCCTTTGGAAAGCTGAGGTGAGTGGATTGCCTGAGCCTGCAGTTTCGAGACCCACCTGGGCAAATTGGCGAGACCTCATCTCTACAATAAATCAAAAATCAGCTGGGCATGGTAGCGCGTGCCTGTAGTGCCAGCTACTTGGAAGGCTGAGGTGGATGGATAGCTGGAGCCCAGCAGATCAAGGCTGCGGTGGCCAGGAGTGGCCACTGCACTCCAGTCTGGGCAACAGAGTGAGACTCCAACTCAAAAAAAAAAAAAAGAAATACAAAAGATCAAATCACAACTGACCCTAAAGAAATACAAAAGATTATCAGAGATTACTATGTACACCTGCATGGAAACAAACTTGATAACCTAGATGAAATGGAGGACTTTCTGACATCACACAACCTCCCCGGGTTAAAACAAGAAGACATTGAGACACTAAAAAGACCAATAATGACCCAGGAAATTGACTCTGTCATACGAAAACTACCCACCAAAAAAAAAAAGCCCTGGACCAGATGGCTTTCCAGTAGAATTCTACAAAATGTTTAAGGAGGAGCTGATACCAATCCTATTGAAAGTATTCCAGGCAATTGAGAAAGATGGGACTCTCCCCAAATCATTTTACGAAGCTAACATCACACTGACACCCAAACCAGGAAAAGATCTGACAAAAAAGAGAACTATAGGCCAATATCCCTCATGAACATAGACACAAAACTCCTCAACAAGATTCTAGCAAATCAGATCAAAAACACATCTCAAAAATCATCCACCATGACCAAGTAAGCTTCATCCCCAGGATGCAGGACTGATTCAACATTCACAAGAACATAAATGTAATTAATACATCAACAGATGTAAAAACAAGAACCACATCATTATATCATTAGATGCAGAAAAAGCTTTTGATAAAATTCAGCATCCTTCTTTATAAAAACTCTCAAACACCTAGGTATAGAGGGAACATACCTCAAAATAGTAAGTGCTGTCTATGATAAACTCACAGCTAACATGGACAGAGATGGAAACATTTCTCCTGAAAACTGGAACAAGACAAGGCTGCCCACTCTCACTCCACTTGTTCAACTTGTTTTGGAAGTCCTAGCTAGGGAAATTAGATGAGAAGGAAATCAGGGGTATCCAAGTAGGAAAAGAGGAAGTCAAGTTATCCCTCTTTGCTGATGATATGATCCTATACTTTGAAAATCCAAGAGAATCTATCAAATACCTGCTCGCACTGATAAAGGATTTTGGCAAAGTCTCGGTACAAAATAAATGTGCAAAAGACAGTTGCATTCCTATACACCAACAACAAGCAGGCAGAGACCCAAGTTAAAAGCACAATCCCAGCCGGGGTTGGTGGCTCAGCCTGTAATCCCACACCTTTGAGAGGCTGAGGTGAGTGGATTGCCTGAGCCTGCAGGTTCGAGACCCACCTGGGCAGCAAGACCTCATCTCTACAATAAATCAAAAAATCAACCGGGCATGGTAGTACGCGCCTGTAATTTCGGCTACTCGGAAGGCTGAGGCAGAAGGATCGCCGGAGCCCAGCAGGTCGAGGCTGTGGTGGCTGGGAGCGGCCACTGCACTCCAGTCTGGGCAACACAGTGAGACTCCAACTCAAAAAAAAAAAAAAAAAAAAAAAAGCACAATCCCATTCACAATAGCCACACACAAAAACAATGAAATGCCTCGGCATCTTCCTAACCAGAGAAGTGAAAGACCTTTACAATAAGAACTACAAAACACTGCTCAAAGAAATTCAAGAAGACACAAACAAATGGAAAAACATTCCATGCTCATGGATAGGAAGAATCAACACTATTAAAATGGCCATCCTACCAAAGGCTATCTACAGATTCAATGCAATACCCATTAAGTTACCAACATCATTCTTCTCAGACCTGGAAATGACAATACAGAAATTCATATGGAAACATAAATGACCACAAATGAAACATAAATGACCACAAATGGCCCCTACCTATCGCCATACACAAAAATTAACTCTAAATGGATCAAAGACCTAAACGTAAAACCTCAACTATAAGAATCTTAGAAAACACAGGAGACATCCTTATGGAAATTGGAACTGGCAACCAATTCCTATTCCGAACCCTAAATGCCCATACCTCAAGAAATAAGATAGATAAGTGGGACCTCATCAAACTAATGAGCTTCCGCAACGCCAAAGAATCCATCAAGAGAGCAGGGAGACAGCTCACAGAATGTGAAGAAATATTTGCCAACTGTATATCTGAGAAAGCCCTAACATCTAGGATCTACAAGGAACTCAAATGCATCAAAAGGAAAAAAACAAACAGTCCCATTAAAAAGTGGGCAAAGGTGGAAGGATCACTGGAGCCCAGCAGGTCAAGGCTGCAGTGGCCGGGAGCGGCCACTGCACTCCAGTCTGGGTGACAGAGTGAGACTCCAACCCAAAAAACAAAAAAAAACAAAAAAGTGGGCAAAAGACATGAATAGACACTACTCAAAAGAAGATATATGTGCAGCCATCAGGCACATGAAAAAGTGCTCAACCTCTCTCATCATCAGAGAAATACAAATCAAAATCACATTAAGACACCACCTAACCCCAGTAAGAATGGTCATCATTAATAAAACAAGCAACAACAGATGCTGGTGAGGATGCTGAGAAAAAGGACAAACATATGGACTTCGCAGCAGCTTGGATGGATTTAGAGTCAATCATATTCAGTGATCTATCACAGAAACAAAGAACAGAGTATGAATGTTCTCACTCATAAGCAGAACTTGAACAATTATAATACTATAAGAAAGGGATTGGCAGTAGTGAGAAACTGTCGGGAGGAGGGGTGGAATTTGCTGTTGAGGGAAACTGCTAGGGGAGGGAGGGGCATACCTCATCAACAAGGATATCTGTATAATCAACATTTATATACCTAGCCCTGACAAAGCCTCCAACAATAACCACTGGGGAGAGGAGAACCCATTCAGTAAATGGTGCTGGGAAAACTGGTTGATCACATGCAGAAGATTGAAACAGGACCCCTACCTATCACCATACACAAAAATTAACTCTAAATGGATCAAAAATATAATCTTTATAATAAAAAAAAGAATACACACCATTTTGTGCCTGTTCTCCAGCAACCTGTCAGAAAAGATCTTCCACAAACTAGGAATCTTTGCTCTCCTGGGTATGAGCTGCAGAGCCAGAAAAACTCCTGGGTGTGTGCGCGTGTGCACATACACACACACACACACACACACACACACACACACACACACACACACCCTTGGGGCAGACTACATGCGCAACCCACAGACACCAAGTCTAATTGTCACCAATGATCGGGAAAAAGACGCCAAATTAACACGGGTTAGAAATCCGTCCCTATTGAATTAAGCCATCAGCAATTTCAATTTCATTGTTCATCTGTTTGTTCGTTTTTTTTAAAAAAAAGCACTCAGTAAGTGGTCACTTCCCAGACTTCTGTGGGTGTTTCTTCCACTTCATACTGCATTTGTAAACAAATAGAATTGGAAATAAAACACTCCAAATTTTATATGTATATATATATATATATATATATACACACACACACCTACAGTATTTATATTGTTATAAATGAATAATATATTTGCTCTTAGCTTGTAAAAAATATATTGTTTATTTGAGTTAAGGTTTTATCACTAACTAACTGTTGAAGCTGTCAGTGCTATTGTTTATGTCCTTGGGCTCTTTCCTTTCTTGGATTAAATCTTCCTAACATTTCTCCCTACATTTTTGTTAAATTATCCAACAGTGTGCTCATATTTTTTAGAGTATTTAAATTTTCGACAATCTGTTTCTCCTTCGGGTTCTGTCAGTTTGCTGTATTTTAGGCAGAACTGTTAGCTGCCCATTTGTTTAAGATTGACATATCTTCTTGTTCTAGTATACTTTTTACCAGTATATAATATCTTCCTTTGTCTATTTTTTAATTTATTTTATTTTATTTTATGTCAGAGTCTCACTCTGTCGCCCAGGCTGGAGTGCAGTAGCTCACTCACGACCACCCTAGCATCCACCTGCTGGGCTCAGGCGATCCTTCCACCTCAGCCTTCCAAGTAGCCGGAACTACAGGTACATGCTACCACACCTGGCTAATTTTTTGATATATGGTAGAGATGAGGTCTCACCAAGTTGCCCAGACTGGTCTTGAACCCTTGGGCTCAGACAGTCCTCTCGCCTTGGCCTCCTAAAGTGCTGGGATTACAGGCTTGAGTCACTGCACCCAACCCTTTATCGTATTTTGACTTAACTAGTAAGTATACTATTCTAGATTTCTTTTAATTCATATTTGTGTAATATATAATTTTTCTTCCTTTTATTTTCATCCTTTCTGTGCCTTTTTCTTTTAAATGCATTCCTCTTTGTCAATGTATTTTTGGACTTAGATTTTTTTAAATCCTGTCTGAGAGCCTAGTAACTTTTAAAGAGTAAATATAACCTATTTTCATTTATTTTAATTACTATTATATTAAGACTCCATATTTTTAGTAAACTGTACTTTGTTTTACCATTTTCTCCTTTTATGCTTCTAGTTTGTAATGGTTAAATTTATGTGTCACCTTGGCTAGACTATAATATAATCTAGGTGTATATCAAATATCAGTCAAGATGATGCTGTAAAGGTATATTTTTAGGTGTAATTAACATTTAAATTAGCATACTTTGAGGAAAGCAAAGTATACTCCATAATTTGAGTGGACATCATCTAATCAGTTGAAAGTCATAAAATAAGACTGGGGTTCCCCCAAAGAGGAAACAATTCTGCCTCCAAATTGCACCATCAACTCCTACTGGAACAGCCTGATGGCCAGTCCTGCAAACTTCACATTTGCCAGCCCCACACTCACAAGACCCAATTCCATAAAATCTCTCTTTCTCTATTTCCATCTCCAGTAGAAGATATATGTATTTCCTGTTGGTTCTGTTTCTCTGGAGATCCCTGTCTAATACACGTTTAGATAGAGTTTTTACCTTCTGGTTTGAAAGTTTTATGTGATACTTTTGTATTTATAATGTCTGCGCCTATTTACATCTTAAATGTATTACTACTTATACCTTCTATATCAGTCTAGATCCACTTAGGGAATAGAAAACATGCAGTGAGCTAAACAGGGAAAGTTTAATATAATTATCTTATTTATTTGTTTGTTGGTTTTTTGAGTTGGAGTCTTACTCTGTCACCCAGGCTAGAGTGCAGTGGCACTCAATGGCCACCCCAGCATCCACCTGCTGGGTTCCAGCGATCCTTCTGCTTCAGCCTTCTAAGTAGCTGGAACTACAGGTACACGCTATCATGCCTGGCTAAATTTTGAGTTTTTTATTCTAGAGACAAGGTCTCACCAAGTTGCCAGGGCTGGTCTTGAACCTACAGGCTCAGGCAATCCACTTGCTGTGGCCTCCCAAAGTGCTGGGATTACAGACTGAACCACTGTACTCGGCCTAATATAATTATTAAACTCTGAAATTATAATGATTATAAGACCATGCATGGGGGCTCAGCCTGTAATCCCCCCATTTTGGGAGGCCGAAGCAAGAGGATTGCCTGACACCAGGGATTTGAGACCAGCCTGGGAAACTTGGTGAGACTTCATCTCTACAATAAATCACAAAAACTAGCTGGGCATGGTGGTGTGCATCTGTAGTTCCAGCTACTTTGAAGGCCAAGGCGGAAGGATCACCTAAGCCCAGCAGGTCAAGGCTGCAATGGCCATGAGCATGCCACTGCACTCCAGTCTGAGCATCAAAGAGACTCCAACTAAAAAAAAAAAAAAGAGCCCGTCTCGGTGGCTCAGCCTGTAATCCCGTACCTTTGGGAGGCTGAGGTGAGTGGATTGCCTG